>NC_143135.1:111897500-111982500 GCF_059928025.1 Delphinapterus leucas | reverse complement strand
CCTTACCCGAAGCCTTCCCCTCACCCGTCCCCTAATCCTAACCCTTACGCTAACACTAACACGTGCCCTAACACGTACGCTCACCCTAAACCGTTGTCGTACCCTAACCTCTACCCTAAACCGTCCCCGTCCCCTAACCCTAACCTTAACCCTAACCCTAACCCTAACCTTTACCCGAAGCCTTACCCTCACCCATCCCCTAATCCTAACCCGTACGCTAAACCTAACCAGTTCCCTAAAACGTACGCTCACCCTAAACCGTTGTCGTACCCTTACCTGTACCCTAAACCGTCCCCGTCCCCGTCCCCGTCCCCTAACCCTAACCCTAAACCTAACCCTTACCCGAAGCCTTACCCTCACCCGTCCTCTAATCCTAACCCGTACGCTAACACTAACCCATACCCTAACATGTACGCTCACCCTAAACCGTTGTCGTACCCTAACCTGTACCCTAAACCGTCCCCGTCCCCTAACCCTAACCCTAACCCTAACCCTAACCCTTACCCGAAGCCTTACCCTCACCCGTAACCTAATCCTAAACCGTACGCTAACACTAACCCGTACCCTAACACCTACGCTCAACCTAAATCGTAGTCGTGCCCTAACATGAACCCTAAACCGTCCCCATCCCCTAACCCTAAACCTAAACCTAACCCTAACCCTAACACTTAACCGAAGCCTTACCCTCACCCGTCCCCTAATCCTAACCCGTACGTTAACACTAACCCGTACCCTAACACGTACGCTCACCCTAAACCGTTGTCGTACACTAAATTGTACCCTACACCGTCTCCGTCCCCAACACTAACCCTAACCCTAACCCTAATCCTAACTCTTACCTGAAGCCTTACCCTCACCCGTCCCCTAATCCTAACCCGTACGCTAACACTAACCCGTACCCTAACACGTACGCTCACCCTAAACCGTTGTCGTACCCTAACCTGTACCCTAAACCGTCCCCGTCCCCTAACCCTAACCCTAACCCTAACCCTAACCCTAACCCTTACCGGAAGCCTTACCCTCACCCGTCCCTTAATCCTAACCCGTACGCTAACACTGACCCGTACCCTAACACGTACGCTCACCCTAAACCGTTGTCGTACCATAACCTTTACCCTAAACCGTCCCCGTCCCCTAACCCTAACCCTAACCCTAACCCTAAACCTAACCCTTACCCGAAGCCTTACACTCACCCGTCCCCTAAACCTCACCCGTACGCTAACACTAACCCATACCCTAACACGTACGCTCACCCTAAACCGTTGTCGTACCCTAACTTGTACCCTAAACCGTCCCCGTCCCCTAACCCTAACCCTAACCCTAACCCTTACCCGAAGCCTTACCCTCACCCGTCACCTAATTCTAAACCGTACGCTAACACTAACCCGTACCCTAACACGTACGCTCACCCTAAACCATTGTCGTACCCTAACCTGTACCCTAAACCGTCCCCGTCCCCTAACCCTAACCATAACCCTAACCCTAACGCTTACCCGAAGCCTTACCCTCACCCGTCCCCTAATCCTAAACCGTACGCTAACACTAACCCATACTCTAACACGTACGCTCACCCTAAACCGTTGTCGTACACTAACCTGTACCCTAAACCGTCGCCGTCCACGTCCCCGTCCCCTAAACCTAACCCTAACCCTAACCCTTACCCGAAGCCTTACCCTCACCCGTCCCCTAATACTAACCCGTACGCTAACACTAACCCGTACCCTAACACGTACGCTCACCCTAAACTGTTGTCGTACCCTATCCTCTACCCTAAACCGTCCCTGTCCCCGTCCCGTAAACCTAACCCTAACCCTAACACTAACCCTTACCCTTACCCGAAGCCTTACCCTCACCCGTCCCCTAATCCTAACCCGTACGCTAACACTAACACGTACCCTAACACGTACGCTCACCCTAAACCGTTGTCGTACCCTAAACTGTACCCTAAAGCGTCCCCGTCCCCTAACGCTAACCCTAACCCTAAACCTATCCCTAACCCTTACCCGAAGACTTACCCTCAACCGTCCCCTAATCCTATACCCTTACGCTAACACTAACCCGTACCCTAACACGTAAGCTCACCCTAAACCGTTGTCGTACCCTAACCTGTACCCTAAACCGTCCCCGTCCCCGTCCCCTAACCCTAACCCTAACCCTAACACTAACCCTTACCCGAAGCCTTACCCTCACCCGTCCCCTAATCCTAATCCGTACGCTAACACTAACCCGTACCCTAACACGTACGCTCACCCTAAACCGTTGTCATACCCTAACCTGTACCCTAAACCGTCCCCGTCCCCTAACCCTAACCCTAACCCTAACCCTAACCCTTACCCGAAGCCTTACCCTCACCCGTCCCCTAATCCTAACCTGTACGCTAACACTAACCCGTACCATAACACGTACGCTCACCCTAAATCGTTGTCGTACCCTAACCTGTACCCTAAACCGTCACCGTACCCTAACCCTAACCCTAACCCTAACCCTAACACTTACCCGAAGCCTTACCCTCACCCGTCCCCTAATCCTAACCCGTACGCTAACACTAACCCGTACCCTAACACGTACGCTCACCCTAAACCGTTGTCGTACCCTAACCTGTACCCTAAACCGTCCCCGTCCCCTAACCCTAACCCTAACCCTAACCCTAACCCTTACCGGAAGCCTTACCCTCACCCGTCCCCTTATCCTAACCCGTGCGCTAACACTAACCCGTACCCTAACTCGTACGCTCACCCTAAACCGTTGTCGTACCCTAACCTGTACCCTAAACCGTCCCCGTCCCCTAACCCTAACCCTAACCCTTACCCGAAGCCTTACCCTCACCCGTCCCCTAATCCTCACCCGTACGGAAACACTAACCCGTACCCTAACACGTACGCTCACCCTAAAACATTGTCGTACCCTAACCTGTACCCAAAACAGTCCCCGTCCCCTAACCCTAACCCTAACCCTAACCCTAACCCTAACCCTTACCCGAAGCCTTACGCTCACCCGTCCCCTAATCCTAACCCGTACGCTAACACTAACCCGTACCCTAACACGTACGCTCACCCTAAACCGTTGTCGTACCCTAACCTGTACCCTAAACCGTCCCCGTCCCCTAACCCTAAACCTAACCCTAGTCCTAACCCTAACCCTTACCCGAAGCCTTACCCTCACCCGTCCCCTAATCCTCACCCGTACGCTAACACTAACCCGTACCCTAACACGTACGCTCACCCTGAACCGTTTTCGTATCCTAACCTGTACGCTAAACCGTCCCCGTCCCCTAAGCCTAACCCTAACCCTAACCCTAACCCTTACCCGAAGCCTTACCCTCACCCGTCCCCTAATCCTAACCCGTACGCTAACACTAACCCGTACCCTAACACGTACGCTCACCCTAAACGGTTGTCGTACCCTAACCTGTACCCTAAACCGTCCATGTCCCCTAACCTTAACCCTAACCCTAACCCTAACCCTTACCCGAAGCCTTACCCTAACCCGTCCCCTAATCCTAACCCGTACGTTAACACTAAACCGTACCCTAACACGTACCCTCACCCTAAACCGTTGTCGTACCCTAACCTGTACCCTATACCGTCCCCGCCCCCTAACCCTAACCCTAACCCTAACCCTAACCCTAACCCTTACCCGAAGCCTTACACTCACCCGTCCTCTAATCCTAACCCGTACGCAAACACCAACCCGTACCCTAACACGTACGCTCACCCTAAACCGTTGTCATACCCTAACCTGTACCCTAAACCGTCCCCGTCCCCTAACCCTAACCCTAACCCTAACCCTATCCCTTACCCGAAGCCTTACCCTCACCCGTCCCCTAATCCTAACCCGTACGCAAACACTAACCCGTACCCTAACACGTACGCTCACCCTAAACCGTTGTCGTACCCTAACCTGTACCCTAAACCGTCCCCGTCCCCTAACCCTAACCCTAACCCTTACCCGAAGCCTTACCCTCACCCGTCCCCTAATCCTAACCCGTACGCTAACACTAATCCGTACCCTAACACTTACGCTCACTCTAAACCGTTGTCGTACCCTAACCTGTACCCTAATCCGTCCCCGTCCCCTAACCCTAACCCTAACCCTAACCGTAACCCTAACCCTTACCCGAAGCCTTACCCTCACCCGTCCTCTAATCCTAACCCGTACGCTAACACTAACCCGTACCCTAACACGTACCCTCACCCTAAACCGTTGTCTTACACTAACCTGTACCCTAAACCGTCCCCGTGCCCGTCCCCTAACCCTAAACCTAACCCTAACCCTAACCCTTTCCCGAAGCCTTACCCTCACCCGTCCCCTAATCCTAACCCCTACGCTAACACTAACCCGTAACCTAACACGTACGCTCACCCTAAACCGTTGTCGTACCCTAACCTGTACCCTAAACCGTCCCCGTCCCCTAACCCTAACCCTAACCCTAATCCTAACCGTAACCCTTACCCGAAGCCTTACACTCACCCGTCCCCTAATCCTCACCCGTACGCTAACACTAACCCATACCCTAACACGTACGCTCACCCTAAACCGTTGTCGTACCCTAACCTGTACCCTAAACCGTCCCCGTCCCCTAACCCTAACCCTAACCCTAACCCTAACCCTAACCCTTACCCGAAGCCTTACCCTCACCCGTCCCCTAATCCTAACCCGTACGCTAACACTAACCCGTATCCTAACACGTACGCTCACCCTAAACCGTTGTCGTACACTAACCTGTACCCTAAACCGTCCCCGTCCCCTAACCCTAACCTTAACCCTAACCCTAACCCTAAACTTTACCCGAAGCCTTACCCTCACCCATCCCCTAATCCTAACCCGTACGCTAAACCTAACCGGTACCCTAACACGTACGCTCACCCTAAACCGTTGTCGTACCCTTACCTGTACCCTAAACCGTCCCCGTCCCCGTCCCCGTCCCCTAACCCTAACCCTAAACCTAACCCTTACCCGAAGCCTTACCCTCACCCGTCCTCTAATCCTAAACCGTACGCTAACACTAACCCATACCCTAACATGTACGCTCACCCTAAACCGTTCTCGTACCCTAACCTGTACCCTAAACCGTCCCTGTCCCCGTCCCCTAACCCTAACCCTAACCCTAACACTAACCCTTACCCGAAGCCTTACCCTCACCCGTCCCCTAATCCTAACCCGTACGCTAACACTAACCCGTACCCTAACACGTACGCTCACCATAAACCGTTGTCGTACACTAACCTGTACCCTAAACCGTCCCCGTCCCCGTCCCCTAACCCTAACCCTAACCCTAACCCTTACCCGAAGCCTTACCCTCACCCGTCCCCTAATCCTAAACTTACGCTAACACTAATCCGTACCCTAACACCTACGCTCACCCTAAATCGTTGTCGTACCCTAACATGTACCCTAAACCGTCCCCATCCCCTAACCCTAAACCTAAACCTAACCCTAACCCTAACACTTACCCGAAGCCTTACCCTCACACGTCCCCTAATCCTAACCCGTACGCTAACACTAACCCGTACCCTAACACGTACGCTCACCCTAAACCGTTGTCGTACACTAAACTGTACCCTACACCGTCTCCGTCCCCTAACTCTAACCCTAACCCTAACCCTAATCCTAACTCTTACCTGAAGCCTTACCCTCACCCGTCCCCTAATCCTAACCCGTACGCTAACACTAACCCGTACCCTAACACGTACGCTCACCCTAAACCGTTGTCATACCCTAACCTGTACCCTAAATCGTCCCCGTCCCCTAACCCTAACCCTAACCCTAAACCTAACCCTAACCCTAACCCTTACCGGAAGCCTTACCCTCACCCGTCCCCTAATCCTAACCCGTACGCTAACACTGACCCGTACCCTAACACGTACGCTCACCCTAAACCGTTGTCGTACCGTAAACTGTACCCTAAACCGTCCCCGTCCCCTAACCCTAACCCTAACCCTAACCCTAAACCTAACCCTTACCCGAAGCCTTACACTCACCCATCCCCTAAACCTCACCCGTACGCTAACACTAACCCGTACCCTAACACGTACGCTCACTCTAAACCGTTGTCGTACCCTAACTTGTACCCTAAACCGTCTCCGTCCCCTAAACCTAACCCTAAACCTAACCCTTACCCGAAGCCTTACCCTCACCCGTCACCTAATTCTAAACCGTACGCTAACACTAATCCGTACCCTAACACGTACGCTCACCCTAAACCGTTGTCGTACCCTAACCTGTACCCTAAACCGTCCCCGTCCCCTAACCCTAACCATAACCCTAACCCTAACCCTTACCCGAAGCCTTACCCTCACCCGTCCCCTAATCCTAACCCGTACGCTAACACTAACCCGTACCCTAACACGTACGCTCACCCTAAACCGTTGTCGTACCCTAACCTGTACCCTTAACCGTCCCCGTCCCCTGACCCTAACCCTAACCCTAACCCCAACCCTTACCCGAAGCCTTACCCTCACCCGTCCCATAATCCTAACCCGTACGCTAACACTAAACCATACACTAACATGTACGCTCACCCTAAACCGTTGTCCTACCTTAACCTGTACCCTAAACCGTCCCTGTCCCCGTCCCCTAACCCTAACCCTAACCCTAACCCTAACCCTAACCCTTACCCAAAGCCTTACCCTCACCCGTCCCCTAATCCTAACCCGTACGCTAACACTAACCCGTACCCTAACACGTACGCTCACCCTAAACCGTTGTCGTACCCTAACCTGTACCCTAAACCGTCCCCGTCCCCTAAACCTAACCCTAACCCTTACCCGAAGCCTTACCCTCACCCGTCCCCTAATCCTAACCTGTACGCTAACACGAACCCATACCCTAACACGTACGCTCACCCTAAACTGTTGTCGTACCCTAACCTGTACCCTAAACCGTCCCCGTCCACTAACCCTAACCCTAACCCTAACCCTAACCCTAACGCTTACCCGAAGCCTTACCCTCAACCGTCCCCTAATCCTAACCCGTACGCTAACACTAACCCGTACCCTAACACGTACGTTCACCCTAAACCGTTGTCGTACACTAACCTGTACCCTAAACCGTCGCCGTCCCCGTCCCCGTCCCCTAACCCTAACCCTAACCCTAACCCTTACCCGAAGCCTTACCCTCACCCGTCCCCTAATACTAACCCGTACGCTAACACTAACCCGTACCCTAACACGTACGCTCACCCTAAACTGTTGTCGTACCCTAACCTCTACCCTAAACCGTCCCTGTCCCCATCCCGTAACCCTAACCCTAACCCTAACACTAACCCTAACCCTTACCCGAAGCCTTACCCTCACCCGTCCCCTAATCCTAACCCGTACGCTAACACTAACACGTACCCTAACACGTACGCTCACCCTAAACCGTTGTCGTACCCTAACCTGTACGCTAAAGCGTCCCCGTCCCCTAACGCTAACCCTAATCCTAACCCTAACCCTAACCCTTACCCGAAGACTTACCCTCAACCGTCCCCTAATCCTAACCCTTACGCTAACACTAACCCGTACCCTAACACGTACGCTCACCCTAAACCGTTGTCGTACCCTAACCTGTACCCTAAACCGTCCCCGTCCCATAACCCTAACCATAACCCTAACCCTAACCCTTACCCGAAGCCTTACCCTCACCCGTCCCCTAATCCTAACCCGTACGCTAACACTAACCCGTACCCTGACACGTACGCTCACCCTAAACCGTTGTCGTACCCTAACCTGTACCCTAAACCGTCCCCGTCCCCTAACCCTAACCCAAACCCTTACCCGAAGCCTTACCCTCACCCGTCCCATAATCCTAACCCGTACGCTAACACTAAACCATACACTAACATGTACGCTCACCCTAAACCGTTGTCCTACCCTAACCTGTACCCTAAACCGTCCCTGTCCCCGTCCCCTAACCCTAACCCTAACCCTAACCCTAACCCTAACCCTTACCCAAAGCCTTACCCTCACCCGTCCCCTAATCCTAACCCGTACGCTAACACTAACCCGTACCCTAACACGTACGCTCACCCTAAACCGTTGTCGTACCCTAACCTGTACCCTAAACCGTCCCCGTCCCCTAAACCTAACCCTAACCCTTACCCGAAGCCTTACACTCACCCGTCCCCTAATCCTAACCTGTACGCTAACACGAACCCATACCCTAACACGTACGCTCACCCTAAACCGTTGTCGTACCCTAACCTGTACCCTAAACCGTCCCCGTCCACTAACCCTAACCCTAACCCTAACCCTAACCCTAATGCTTACCCGAAGCATTACCCTCACCCGTCCCCTAATCCTAACCCGTACGCTAACACTAACCCGTACCCTAACACGTACGCTCACCCTAAACCGTTGTCGTACACTAACCTGTACCCTAAACCGTCGCCGTCCCCGTCCCCGTCCCCTAACCCTAACCCTAACACTAACCCTTACCCGAAGCCTTACCCTCACCCGTCCCCTAATCCTAACCCGTACGCTAACACTAACCCGTACCCTAACACGTACGCTCACCCTAAACTGTTGTCGTACCCTAACCTCTACCCTAAACCGTCCCTGTCCCCGTCCCGTAACCCTAACCCTAACCCTAACACTAACCCTAACCCTTACCCGAAACCTTACCCTCACCCGTCCCCTAATCCTAACCCGTACGCTAACACTAACACGTACCCTAACACGTACGCTCACCCTAAACCGTTGTCGTACCCTAACCTGTACCCTAAAGCGTCCCCGTCCCCTAACGCTAACCCTAACCCTAACCCTAACCCTAACCCTTACCCGAAGACTTACCCTCAACCGTCCCCTAATCCTAACCCTTACGCTAACACTAACCCGTACCCTAACACGTAAGCTCAACCTAAACCGTTGTCGTACCCTAACCTGTACCCTAAACCGTCCCCGTCCCTGTCCCCTAAACCTAACCCTAACCCTAACACTAAACCTTACCCGAAGCCTTACTCTCACCCGTCCCCTAATCCTAATCCGTACGCTAACACTAACCCGTACCCTAACACGTACGCTCACCCTAAACCGTTGTCATACCCTAACCTGTACCCAAAACCGTCCCCGTCCCCTAACCCTAACCCTAACCCTAACCCTAACCCTTACCCGAAGCCTTACCCTCACCCGTCCCCTAATCCTAACCTGTACGCTAACACTAACCCGTAC
Organism: Delphinapterus leucas; assembly: GCF_059928025.1. Classification (NCBI taxonomy): domain Eukaryota; kingdom Metazoa; phylum Chordata; class Mammalia; order Artiodactyla; family Monodontidae; genus Delphinapterus; species Delphinapterus leucas. The sequence continues at coordinate 111,973,351 of NC_143135.1, read as the reverse complement.
CCTAACACTTAGGCTCACCCTAAACCGTTGTCGTACCCTAACCTGTACCCTAAACCGTCCCCGTCCCCTAACCCTAACCCTAACCCTAACCCTAACCCTAACCCTTACCCGAAGCCTTAACCTCACCCGTCCCCTAATCCTAACCCGTACGCTAACACTAACCCATACCCTAACACGTACGCTCACCCTAAACCTTTGTCGTACACTAACCTGTACCCTAAACCGTCCCGGTCCCCTAACCCTAACCCTAACCCTAACCCTAACCCTAACCCTTACCCGAAGCCTTACCCTCACACGTCCCCTAATCCTAACCCGTACGCTAACACTAACCCATACCCTAACACGTACGCTCACCCTAAACCGTTGTCGTACCCTAACTTGTACCCTAAACCGTCCCCGTCCCCTAACCCTAACCCTAACCCTAACCCTAACCCTAACCCTAACCCTTACCCGAAGCCTTACCCTCACCCGTCCCCTAATCCTCACCCGTACACTAACACTAACCCGTACCCTAACACGTACGCTCACCCTAAAACATTGTCGTACACTAACCTGTACCCTAAACCGTCCCCGTCCCCTAACCCTAACCCTAACCCTAACCCTAACCCTTACCCGAAGCCTTACGCTCACCCGTCCCCTAATCCTAACCCGTACGCTAACACTAACCCGTACCCTAACACGTACGCTCACCCTAAACCGTTGTCGTACCCTAACCTGTACCCTAAACCGTCCCCGTCCCCTAACCCTAAACCTAACCCTAGTCCTAAACCTAACCCTTACCCGAAGCCTTACCCTCACATGTCCCCTAATCCTCACCCGTACGCTAACACTAACCCGTACCCTAACACGTACGCTCACCCTAAACCGTTGTCGTACCCTAACCTGTACCCTAAACAATCCCCGTCCCCTAACCCTAACCCTAACCCTAACCCTAACCCTAACCCTTACCCGAAGCCTTACCCTCACCCGTCACCTAATCCTAAACCGTACGCTAACACTAACCCGTACCCTAACACGTACGCTCACCCTAAACCGTTGTCGTACCCTAACCTGTACCCTAAACCGTCCCCGTCCACTAACCCTAACCGTGACCCTAACCCTAACCCTTACCCGAAGCCTTACCCTCACCCGTCCCCTAATCCTAACCCGTACGCTAACACTAACCCGTACCCTAACACGTACGCTCACCCTAAACCGTTGTCGTAGCCTAACCTGTACCCTAAACCGTCCCCGTCCCCTAACCCTAACCCTAACCCTAACCCTTACCCGAAGCCTTACCCTCACCCGTCCCCTAATCCTAACCCGTACGCTAACACGAACCCATACCCTAACACGTACGCTCACCCTAAACCGTTGTCGTACCCTAACCTGTACCCTAAACCGTCCCCGTCCACTAACCCTAAACCCAACCCTAACCCTAACCCTAACGCTTACCTGAAGCCTTACCCTCACCCGTCCCCTAATCCTAACCCGTACACTAACACTAACCCGTACCCTAACACGTACGCTCACCCTAAACCGTTGTCCTACACTAACCTGTACCCTAAACCGTCGCCGTCCCCGTCCCCGTCCCCTAACACTAACCCTAACCCTAACCATTACCCGAAGCCTTACCCTCACCCGTCCCCTAATCCTAACCCGTACGCTAACACTAACCCGTACCCTAACACGTACGCTCACCCTAAACCGTTGTCGTAGCCTAAACTGTACCCTAAACTGTCCCCGTCCCCTAACCCTAACCCTAACCCTAACCGTAACCCTTACCCGAAGCCTTACCCTCACCCGTTCCCTAATCCTAACCCGTACGCTAACACTAACCCGTAACCTAACACGTACGCTCACCCTAAATCGTTATCGTACCCTAACCTGTACCCTAAACCGTCCCCGTCCCCTAACCCTAACCCTAACCCTAACCCTAACCCTTACCTGAGGCCTTACCCTCACCCGTCCCCTAATCCTAACCCGTACGCTAACACTAACCCGTACCCTAACACGTACGCTCACCCTAAACCGTTGTGGTACCCTAAACTGTACCCTAAACCGTCCCCGTCCCCTAACCCTAACCCTAACCCTAACCCTAACCCTAACCCCTACCCGAAGCCTTACACTCACCCGTCCCCTAATCCTAACCCGTACGCTAACACTAATCCGTACCCTAACACTTACGCTCACTCTAAACCGTTGTCGTACCCTAACCTGTACCCTAATCCGTCCCCGTCCCCTAACCCTAACCCTAACCCTAACCCTAACCCTAACCCTTACCCGAAGCCTTACCCTCACCCGTCCTCTAATCCTAACCCGTACGCTAACACTAACCCGTACCCTAACACGTACCCTCACCCTAAACCGTTGTCTTACCCTAACCTGTACCCTAAACCGTCCCCGTGCCCGTCCCCTAACACTAAAGCTAACCCTAACCCGAACCCTTTCCCGAAGCCTTACCCTCACCCGTCCCCTAATCCTAACCCGTACGCTAACACTAACCCATAACCTAACACGTACGCTCACCCTAAACCGTTGTCGTACCCTAACCTGTACCCTAAACCGTCCCCGTCCCCTAACCCTAACCCTAAAGCTAACCCTAACCGTAACCCTTACCCGAAGCCTTACACTCACCCGTCCCCTAATCCTCACCCGTACGCTAACACTAACCCGTACCCTAACACGTACGCTCACCCTAAACCGTTGTCGTACCCTAACCTGTACCCTAAACCGTCCCCGTCCCCTAACCCTAACCCTAACCCTTACCCGAAGCCTTACCCTCACCCGTCCCCTAATCCTAACCCCTACACTAACACTAATACGTAACCTAACATGTACGCTCACCCTAAACCGTTGACGTACACTAACCTGTACCCTAAAACGTCCCTGTCCCCTAAACCTACCCCTAACCCTAACCCTAACCCTAACCCTTACCCGAAGCCTTCCCCTCACCCGTGCCCTAATCCTAACCCGTACGCTAACACTAACCCGTACCCTAACACGTACGCTCACCCTAAACCGTTGTCGTACCCTAACCTGTACCCTAAACCGTCCCCGTCCCCTAACACTAACCTTAACCCTAACCCTAACCCTAACCTTTACCCGAAGCCTTACCCTCACCCATCCCCTAATCCAACCCGTACGCTAAACCTAACCAGTACCCTAACACGTACGCTCACCCTAAACCGTTGTCGTACCCTTACCTGTACCCTAAACCGTCCCCGTCCCCGTCCCCGTCCCCTAACCCTAACTCTAAACCTAACCCTTACCCGAAGCCTTACCCTCACCCGTCCTCTAATCCTAACCCGTACGCTAACACTAACCCATACCCTAACATGTACGCTCACCCTAAACCGTTGTCATACCCTAAACTGTACCCTAAACCGTCCCTGTCCCCGTCCCCTAACCCTAACCCTAACCCTAACACTAACCCTTACCCGAAGCCTTACCCTCACCCGTCCCCTAATCCTAACCTGTACGCTAACACTAACCCGTACCCTAACACGTACGCTCACCATAAACCGTTGCGGTACACTAACCTGTACCCTAAACCGTCCCCGTCCCTGTCCCCTAACCCTAACCCTAACCCTAACCCTTACCCGAAGCCTTACCCTCACCCGTCCCCTAATCCTAACCCGTACGCTAACACTAATCCGTACCCTAACACCTATGCTCACCCTAAATCGTTGTCGTACCCTAACATGTACCCTAAACCGTCCCCATCCCCTAACCATAAACCTAAACCTAACCCTAACCCTAACACTTACCCGAAGCCTTACCCTCACCCGTCCCCTAATCCTAACCCGTACGCTAACACTAACCCGTACCCTAACACGTACGCTCACCCTAAACCGTTGTCGTACACTAAACTGTACCCTACACCGTCTCCGTCCCCTAACCCTAACCCTAACCCTAACCCTAATCCTAACTCTTACCTGAAGCCTTACCCTCACCCGTCCCCTAATCCTAACCCGTACGCTAACACTAACCCGTACCCTAACACGTACGCTCACCCTAAATCGTTGTCGTACCCTAACCTTTACCCTAAACCGTTCCCGTCCCCTAACCCTAACCCTAACCCTAACCCTAACCCTTACCTGAAGCCTTACCCTCACCCGTCCCCTAATCCTAACCCGTACGCTAACACTGACCCGTACCCTAACACGTACGATCACCATAAACCGTTGTCGTACCGTAACCTGTACCCTAAACCGTCCCCGTCCCCTAACCCTAACCCTAACCCTAACCTTAAACCTAACCCTTACCCGAAGCCTTACACTCACCCGTCCCCTAAACCTCACCCGTACGCTAACACTAACCCGTACCCTAACACGTACGCTCACCCTAAACCGTTGTCGTACCCTAACCTGTACCCTAAACCGTCCCCGTCCCCTAACCCTAACCATAACCCTAACCCTAACCCTTACCCGAAGCCTTACCCTCACCCGTCCCCTAATCCTAACCCGTACGCTAACACTAACCCGTACCCTAACACGTACGCTCACCCTAAACCGTTGTCGTACCCTAACCTGTACCCTAAACCGTCCCCGTCCCCTAACCCTAACCCTAACCCTAACTCAAACACTTACCCGAAGCCTTACCCTCACCCGTCCCATAATCCTAACCCGTACGCTAACACTAAACCATACACTAACATGTACGCTCACCCTAAACCGTTGTCCTACCCTAACCTGTACCCTAAACCGTTCCTGTCCCCGTCCCCTAACCCTAACCCTAACCCTAACCCTAACCCTAACCCTTACCCAAAGCCTTACCCTCACCCGTCCCCTAATCCTAACCCGTACGCTAACGCTAACCCATACCCTAACACGTACGCTCACCCTAAACCGTTGTCGTACCCTAAACTGTACCCTAAACCGTCCCCGTCCCCTAAACCTTACCCTAACCCTTACCCGAAGCCTTACTCTCACCCGTCCCCTAATCCTAACCTGTACGCTAACACGAACCCATACCCTAACACGTACGCTCACCCTAAACCGTTGTCGTACCCTAACCTGTACCCAAACCGTCCCCGTCCACTAACCCTAACCCTAACCCTAACCCTAATATTAACGCTTACCCGAAGCCTTACCCTCACCCGTCCCCTAATCCTAACCCGTACGCTAACACTAACCCGTACCCTAACACGTACGATCACCCTAAACCGTTGTCGTACCCTAACCTGTACCCTAAACCGTCGCCGTCCCCGTCCCCGTCCCCTAACCCTAACCCTAACCCTAACCCTTACCCGAAGACTTACCCTCACCCGTCCCCTAATCCTAACCCGTACGCTAACACTAACCCGTACCCTAACACGTACGCTCACCCTAAACCGTTGTCATACCCTAACCTGTACCCTAAATCGTCCCCGTCCCCTAACCCTAACCCTAACCCTAAACCTAACCCTAACCCTAACCCTTACCGGAAGCCTTACCCTCACCCGTCCCCTAATCCTAACCCGTACGCTAACACTGACCCGTACCCTAACACGTACGCTCACCCTAAACCGTTGTCGTACCGTAAACTGTACCCTAAACCGTCCCCGTCCCCTAACCCTAACCCTAACCCTAACCCTAAACCTAACCCTTACCCGAAGCCTTACACTCACCCATCCCCTAAACCTCACCCGTACGCTAACACTAACCCGTACCCTAACACGTACGCTCACTCTAAACCGTTGTCGTACCCTAACTTGTACCCTAAACCGTCCCCGTCCCCTAAACCTAACCCTAAACCTAACCCTTACCCGAAGCCTTACCCTCACCCGTCACCTAATTCTAAACCGTACGCTAACACTAATCCGTACCCTAACACGTACGCTCACCCTAAACCGTTGTCGTACCCTAACCTGTACCCTAAACCGTCCCCGTCCCCTAACCCTAACCATAACCCTAACCCTAACCCTTACCCGAAGCCTTACCCTCACCCGTCCCCTAATCCTAACCCGTACGCTAACACTAACCCGTACCCTAACACGTACGCTCACCCTAAACCGTTGTCGTACCCTAACCTGTACCCTTAACCGTCCCCGTCCCCTGACCCTAACCCTAACCCTAACCCCAACCCTTACCCGAAGCCTTACCCTCACCCGTCCCATAATCCTAACCCGTACGCTAACACTAAACCATACACTAACATGTACGCTCACCCTAAACCGTTGTCCTACCCTAACCTGTACCCTAAACCGTCCCTGTCCCCGTCCCCTAACCCTAACCCTAACCCTAACCCTAACCCTTACCCAAAGCCTTACCCTCACCCGTCCCCTAATCCTAACCCGTACGCTAACACTAACCCGTACCCTAACACGTACGCTCACCCTAAACCGTTGTCGTACCCTAACCTGTACCCTAAACCGTCCCCGTCCCCTAAACCTAACCCTAACCCTTACCCGAAGCCTTACCCTCACCCGTCCCCTAATCCTAACCTGTACGCTAACACGAACCCATACCCTAACACGTACGCTCACCCTAAACTGTTGTCGTACCCTAACCTGTACCCTAAACCGTCCCCGTCCACTAACACTAACCCTAACCCTAACCCTAACCCTAACGCTTACCCGAAGCCTTACCCTCACCCGTCCCCTAATCCTAACCCGTACGCTAACACTAACCCGTACCCTAACACGTACGCTCACCCTAAACCGTTGTCGTACACTAACCTGTACCCTAAACCGTCGCCGTCCCCGTCCCCGTCCCCTAACCCTAACCCTAACCCTAACCCTTACCCGAAGCCTTACCCTCACCCGTCCCCTAATACTAACCCGTACGCTAACACTAACCCGTACCCTAACACGTACGCTCACCCTAAACTGTTGTCGTACCCTAACCTCTACCCTAAACCGTCCCTATCCCCATCCCGTAACCCTATCCCTAACCCTAACACTAACCCTAACCCTTACCCGAAGCCTTACCCTCACCCGTCCCCTAATCCTAACCCGTACGCTAACACTAACACGTACCCTAACACGTACGCTCACCCTAAACCGTTGTCGTACCCTAACCTGTACGCTAAAGCGTCCCCGTCCCCTAACGCTAACGCTAATCCTAACCCTAACCCTAACCCTTACCCGAAGACTTACCCTCAACCGTCCCCTAATCCTAACCCTTACGCTAACACTAACCCGTACCCTAACACGTACGCTCACCCTAAACCGTTGTCGTACCCTAACCTGTACCCTAAACCGTCCCCGTCCCATAACCCTAACCATAACCCTAACCCTAACCCTTACCCGAAGCCTTACCCTCACCCGTCCCCTAATCCTAACCCGTACGCTAACACTAACCCGTACCCTGACACGTACGCTCACCCTAAACCGTTGTCGTACCCTAACCTGTACCCTAAACCGTCCCCGTCCCCTAACCCTAACCCAAACACTTACCCGAAGCCTTACCCTCACCCGTCCCATAATCCTAACCCGTACGCTAACACTAAACCATACACTAACATGTACGCTCACCCTAAACCGTTGTCCTACCCTAACCTGTACCCTAAACCGTCCCTGTCCCCGTCCCCTAACCCTAACCCTAACCCTAACCCTAACCCTAAACCTTACCCAAAGCCTTACCCTCACCCGTCCCCTAATCCTAACCCGTACGCTAACACTAACCCGTACCCTAACACGTACGCTCACCCTAAACCGTTGTCGTACCCTAACCTGTACCCTAAACCGTCCCCGTCCCCTAAACCTAACCCTAACCCTTACCCGAAGCCTTACACTCACCCGTCCCCTAATCCTAACCTGTACGCTAACACGAACCCATACATTAACACGTACGCTCACCCTAAACCGTTGTCGTACCCTAACCTGTACCCTAAACCGTCCCCGTCCACTAACCCTAACCCTAACCCTAACCCTAACCCTAATGCTTACCCGAAGCATTACCCTCACCCGTCCCCTAATCCTAACCCGTACGCTAACACTAACCCGTACCCTAACACGTACGCTCACCCTAAACCGTTGTCGTACACTAACCTGTACCCTAAACCGTCGCCGTCCCCGTCCCCGTCCCCTAACCCTAACCCTAACACTAACCCTTACCCGAAGCCTTACCCTCACCCGTCCCCTAATCCTAACCCGTACGCTAACACTAACCCGTACCCTAACACGTACGCTCACCCTAAACTGTTGTCGTACCCTAACCTCTACCCTAAACCGTCCCTGTCCCCGTCCCGTAACCCTAACCCTAACCCTAACACTAACCCTAACCCTTACCCGAAGCCTTACCCTCACCCGTCCCCTAATCCTAACCCGTACGCTAACACTAACACGTACCCTAACACGTACGCTCACCCTAAACCGTTGTCGTACCCTAACCTGTACCCTAAAGCGTCCCCGTCCCCTAACGCTAACCCTAACCCTAACCCTAACCCTAACCCTTACCCGAAGACTTACCCTCAACCGTCCCCTAATCCTAACCCTTACGCTAACACTAACCCGTACCCTAACACGTAAGCTCACCCTAAACCGTTGTCGTACCCTAACCTGTACCCTAAACCGTCCCCGTCCCTGTCCCCTAAACCTAACCCTAACCCTAACACTAACCCTTACCCGAAGCCTTACTCTCACCCGTCCCCTAATCCTAATCCGTACGCTAACACTAACCCGTACCCTAACACGTACGCTCACCCTAAACCGTTGTCATACACTAACCTGTACCCAAAACCGTCCCCGTCCCCTAACCGTAACCCTAACCCTAACCCTAACCCTTACCCGAAGCCTTACCCTCACCCGTCCCCTAATCCTAACCTGTACGCTAACACTAACCCGTACCCTAACACTTAGGCTCACCCTAAATCGTTGTCGTACCCTAACCTGTACCCTAAACCGTCACCGTACCCTAACCCTAACCCTAACCCTAACCCTAACCCTAACACTTACCCGAAGCCTTATCCTCACCCGTCCCCTAATCCTAACCCGTACGCTAACACTAACCCGTACCCTAACACGTACGCTCACCCTAAACCGTTGTTGTACCCTAACCTGTACCCTAAACCGTCCCCGTCCCCTAACCCTAACCCTAACCCTAACCCTAACCCTTACCCGAAGCCTTACCCTCACCCGTCCCCTTATCCTAACCCGTGCGCTAACACTAACCCGTACCCTAACTCGTACGCTCACCCTAAACCGTTGTCGTACCCTAACCTGTACCCTAAACCGTCCCCGTCCCCTAACCTTAACCCTAACCCTAACCCTAACCCTAACCCTTACCCGAAGCCTTAACCTCACCCGTCCCCTAATCCTAACCCGTACGCTAACACTAACCCATACCCTAACACGTACGCTCACCCTAAACCTTTGTCGTACACTAACCTGTACCCTAAACCGTCCCGGTCCCCTAACCCTAACCCTAACCCTAACCCTAACCCTAACCCTTACCCGAAGCCTTACCCTCACACGTCCCCTAATCCTAACCCGTACGCTAACACTAACCCATACCCTAACACGTACGCTCACCCTAAACCGTTGTCGTACCCTAACTTGTACCCTAAACCGTCCCCGTCCCCTAACCCTAACCCTAACCCTAACCCTAACCCTAACCCTAACCCTTACCCGAAGCCTTACCCTCACCCGTCCCCTAATCCTCACCCGTACACTAACACTAACCAGTACCCTAACACGTACGCTCACCCTAAAACATTGTCGTACACTAACCTGTACCCTAAACCGTCCCCGTCCCCTAACCCTAACCCTAACCCTAACCCTAACCCTTACCCGAAGCCTTACGCTCACCCGTCCCCTAATCCTAACCCGTACGCTAACACTAACCCGTACCCTAACACGTACGCTCACCCTAAACCGTTGTCGTACCCTAACCTGTACCCTAAACCGTCCCCGTCCCCTAACCCTAAACCTAACCCTAGTCCTAAACCTAACCCTTACCCGAAGCCTTACCCTCACATGTCCCCTAATCCTCACCCGTACGCTAACACTAACCCGTACCCTAACACGTACGCTCACCCTAAACCGTTGTCGTACCCTAACCTGTACCCTAAACAATCCCCGTCCCCTAACCCTAACCCTAACCCTAACCCTAACCCTAACCCTTACCCGAAGCCTTACCCTCACCCGTCACCTAATCCTAAACCGTACGCTAACACTAACCCGTACCCTAACACGTACGCTCACCCTAAACCGTTGTCGTACCCTAACCTGTACCCTAAACCGTCCCCGTCCACTAACCCTAACCGTAACCCTAACCCTAACCCTTACCCGAAGCCTTACCCTCACCCGTCCCCTAATCCTAACCCGTACGCTAACACTAACCCGTACCCTAACACGTACGCTCACCCTAAACCGTTGTCGTAGCCTAACCTGTACCCTAAACCGTCCCCGTCCCCTAACCCTAACCCTAACCCTAACCCTTACCCGAAGCCTTACCCTCACCCGTCCCCTAATCCTAACCCGTACGCTAACACGAACCCATACCCTAACACGTACGCTCACCCTAAACCGTTGTCGTACCCTAACCTGTACCCTAAACCGTCCCCGTCCACTAACCCTAAACCCAACCCTAACCCTAACCCTAACGCTTACCTGAAGCCTTACCCTCACCCGTCCCCTAATCCTAACCCGTACACTAACACTAACCCGTACCCTAACACGTACGCTCACCCTAAACCGTTGTCCTACACTAACCTGTACCCTAAACCGTCGCCGTCCCCGTCCCCGTCCCCTAACACTAACCCTAACCCTAACCCTTACCCGAAGCCTTACCCTCACCCGTCCCCTAATCCTAACCCGTACGCTAACACTAACCCGTACCCTAACACGTACGCTCACCCTAAACCGTTGTCGTAGCCTAAACTGTACCCTAAACTGTCCCCGTCCCCTAACCCTAACCCTAACCCTAACCGTAACCCTTACCCGAAGCCTTACCCTCACCCGTTCCCTAATCCTAACCCGTACGCTAACACTAACCCGTAACCTAACACGTACGCTCACCCTAAATCGTTATCGTACCCTAACCTGTACCCTAAACCGTCCCCGTCCCCTAACCCTAACCCTAACCCTAACCCTAACCCTTACCTGAGGCCTTACCCTCACCCGTCCCCTAATCCTAACCCGTACGCTAACACTAACCCGTACCCTAACACGTACGCTCACCCTAAACCGTTGTGGTACCCTAAACTGTACCCTAAACCGTCCCCGTCCCCTAACCCTAACCCTAACCCTAACCCTAACCCTAACCCTTACCCGAAGCCTTACACTCACCCGTCCCCTAATCCTAACCCGTACGCTAACACTAATCCGTACCCTAACACTTACGCTCACTCTAAACCGTTGTCGTACCCTAACCTGTACCCTAATCCGTCCCCGTCCCCTAACCCTAACCCTAACCCTAACCCTAAACCTAACCCTTACCCGAAGCCTTACCCTCACCCGTCCTCTAATCCTAACCCGTACGCTAACACTAACCCGTACCCTAACACGTACCCTCACCCTAAACCGTTGTCTTACCCTAACCTGTACCCTAAACCGTCCCCGTGCCCGTCCCCTAACACTAAAGCTAACCCTAACCCGAACCCTTTCCCGAAGCCTTACCCTCACCCGTCCCCTAATCCTAACCCGTACGCTAACACTAATCCGTAACCTAACACGTACGCTCACCCTAAACCGTTGTCGTACCCTAACCTGTACCCTAAACCGTCCCCGTCCCCTAACCCTAACCCTAAAGCTAACCCTAACCGTAACCCTTACCCGAAGCCTTACACTCACCCGTCCCCTAATCCTCACCCGTACGCTAACACTAACCCGTACCCTAACACGTACGCTCACCCTAAACCGTTGTCGTACCCTAACCTGTACCCTAAACCGTCCCCGTCCCCTAACCCTAACCCTAACCCTTACCCGAAGCCTTACCCTCACCCGTCCCCTAATTCTAACCCCTACACTAACACTAATACGTAACCTAACATGTACGCTCACCCTAAACCGTTGACGTACACTAACCTGTACCCTAAAACGTCCCTGTCCCCTAACCCTACCCCTAACCCTAACCCTAACCCTAACCCTTACCCGAAGCCTTCCCCTCACCCGTGCCCTAATCCTAACCCGTACGCTAACACTAACCCGTACCCTAACACGTACGCTCACCCTAAACCGTTGTCGTACCCTATCCTGTACCCTAAACCGTCCCCGTCCCCTAACACTAACCTTAACCCTAACCCTAACCCTAACCTTTACCCGAAGCCTTACCCTCACCAATCCCCTAATCCAACCCGTACGCTAAACCTAACCAGTACCCTAACACGTACGCTCACCCTAAAACGTTGTCGTACCCTTACCTGTACCCTAAACCGTCCCCGTCCCCGTCCCCGTCCCCTAACCCTAACTCTAAACCTAACCCTTACCCGAAGCCTTACCCTCACCCGTCCTCTAATCCTAACCCGTACGCTAACACTAACCCATACCCTAACATGTACGCTCACCCTAAACCGTTGTCATACCCTAAACTGTACCCTAAACCGTCCCTGTCCCCGTCCCCTAACCCTAACCCTAACCCTAACACTAACCCTTACCCGAAGCCTTACCCTCACCCGTCCCCTAATCCTAACCCGTACGCTAACACTAACCCGTACCCTAACACGTACGCTCACCATAAACCGTTGCGGTACACTAACCTGTACCCTAAACCGTCCCCGTACCTGTCCCCTAACCCTAACCCTAACCCTAACCCTTACCCGAAGCCTTACCCTCACCCGTCCACTAATCCTAACCCGTACGCTAACACTAATCCGTACCCTAACACCTATGCTCACCCTAAATCGTTGTCGTACCCTAACATGTACCCTAAACCGTCCCCATCCCCTAACCATAAACCTAAACCTAACCCTAACCCTAACACTTACCCGAAGCCTTACCCTCACCCGTCCCCTAATCCTAACCCGTACGCTAACACTAACCCGTACCCTAACACGTACGCTCACCCTAAACCGTTGTCGTACACTAAACTGTACCCTACACCGTCTCCGTCCCCTAACCCTAACCCTAACCCTAACCCTAATCCTAACTCTTACCTGAAGCCTTACCCTCACCCGTCCCCTAATCCTAACCCGTACGCTAACACTAACCCGTACCCTAACACGTACGCTCACCCTAAATCGTTGTCGTACCCTAACCTTTACCCTAAACCGTTCCCGTCCCCTAACCCTAACCCTAACCCTAACCCTAACCCTAACCCTTACCTGAAGCCTTACCCTCACCCGTCCCCTATTCCTAACCCGTACGCTAACACTGACCCGTACCCTAACACGTACGATCACCATAAACCGTTGTCGTACCCTAACTTGTACCCTAAACCGTCCCCGTCCCCTAACCCTAACCCTAACCCTAACCTTAAACCTAACCCTTACCCGAAGCCTTACACTCACCCGTCCCCTAAACCTCACCCGTACGCTAACACTAACCCGTACCCTAACACGTACGCTCACCCTAAACCGTTGTCGTACCCTAACTTCTACCCTAAACCGTCCCCGTCCCCTAACCCTAACCCTAACCCTAACCCTTACCCGAAGCCTTACCCTCACCCGTCACCTAATTCTAAACCGTACGCTAACACTAACCCGTACCCTAACACGTACGCTCACCCTAAACCGTTGTCGTACCCTAACCTGTACCCTAAACCGTCCCCGTCCCCTAACCCTAACCATAACCCTAACCCTAACCCTTACCCGAAGCCTTACCCTCACCCGTCCCCTAATCCTAACCCGTACGCTAACACTAACCCGTACCCTAACACGTACGCTCACCCTAAACCGTTGTCGTACCCTAACCTGTACCCTAAACCGTCCCCGTCCCCTAACCCTAACCCTAACCCTAACTCAAACACTTACCCGAAGCCTTACCCTCACCCGTCCCATAATCCTAACCCGTACGCTAACACTAAACCATACACTAACATGTACGCTCACCCTAAACCGTTGTCCTACCCTAACCTGTACCCTAAACCGTTCCTGTCCCCGTCCCCTAACCCTAACCCTAACCCTAACCCTAACCCTTACCCAAAGCCTTACCCTCACCCGTCCCCTAATCCTAACCCGTACGCTAACGCTAACCCATACCCTAACACGTACGCTCACCCTAAACCGTTGTCGTACCCTAAACTGTACCCTAAACCGTCCCCGTCCCCTAAACCTTACCCTAACCCTTACCCGAAGCCTTACTCTCACCCGTCCCCTAATCCTAACCTGTACGCTAACACGAACCCATACCCTAACACGTACGCTCACCCTAAACCGTTGTCGTACCCTAACCTGTACCCAAACCGTCCCCGTCCACTAACCCTAACCGTAACCCTAACCCTAATATTAACGCTTACCCGAAGCCTTACCCTCACCCGTGCCCTAATCCTAACCCGTACGCTAACACTAACCCGTACCCTAACACGTACGCTCACCCTAAACCGTTGTCGTACCCTAACCTGTACCCTAAACCGTCGCCGTCCCCGTCCCCGTCCCCTAACCCTAACCCTAACCCTAACCCTTACCCGAAGACTTACCCTCACCCGTCCCCTAATCCTAACCCGTACGCTAACACTAACCCGTACCCTAACACGTACGCTCACCCTAAACTGTTGTCGTACCCTAACCTCTACCCTAAACCGTCCCTGTCCCCGTCCCGTAACCCTAACCCTAACCCTAACACTAACCCTAACACTTACCCGAAGCCTTAGCCTCACCCGTCCCCTAATCCTAACCCGTACGCTAACACTAACACGTACCCTAACACGTACGCTCACCCTAAACCGTTGTCGTACCCTAACCTGTACCCTAAAGCGTCCCCGTCCCCTAACGCTAACCCTAACCCTAACCCTAACCCTAACCCTTACCCGAAGACTTACCCTCAACCATCCCCTAATCCTAACCCTTACGCTAACACTAACCCGTACCCTAACACGTAAGCTCACCCTAAACCGTTGTCGTGCCCTAACCTGTACCCTAAACCGTCCCCGTCCCGTCCCCTAACCCTAACCCTAACCCTAACACTAACCCTTACCCGAAGCCTTACCCTCACCCGTCCCCTAATCCTAATCCGTACGCTAACACTAACCCGTACCCTGACACGTACGCTCACCCTAAACCGTTGTCATACCCTAACCTGTACCCTAAACCGTCCCCGTCCCCTAACCCTAACCCTAACCCTAACCCTAACCCTTACCCGAAGCCTTACCCTCACCCGTCCCCTAATCCTAACCTGTACGCTAACACTAACCCGTACCCTAACACGTACGCTCACCCTAAATCGTTGTCATACCCTAACATGTACCCTAAACCGTCACCGTACCCTAACCCTAACCCTAACCCTAACCCTACCCCTAACACTTACCCGAAGCCTTACCCTCACCCGTCCCCTAATCCTAACCCGTACGCTAACACTAACCCGTACCCTAACACGTACGCTCACCCTAAACCGTTGTCGTACCCTAACCTGTACCCTGAACCGTCCCCGTCCCCTAACCCTAACCCTAACCCTAACCCTAACCATTACCCGAAGCCTTACCCTCACCCGTCTCCTTATCCTAACCCGTGCGCTAAGACTAACCCGTACCCTAACTCGTACGCTCACCCTAAACCGTTGTCGTACCCTTACCTGTACCCTAAACCGTCCCCGTCCCCGTCCCCGTCCCCTAACCCTAACCCTAAACCTAACCCTTACCCGAAGCCTTACCCTCACCCGTCCTCTAATCCTAACCCGTACGCTAACACTAACCCATACCCTAATATTTACGCTCACCCTAAACAGTTGTCGTACCCTAACCTGTACCCTAAACCGTCCCTGTCCCCGTCCCCTAACCCTCACCCTAACCCTAACTCTAACCCTTACCCGAAGCCTTACCCTCACCCGTCCCCTAATCCTAACCCGTACGCTAACACTAACCCGTACCCTAACACGTACGCTCACCATAAACTGTTGTCGTACACAAACCTGTACCCTAAACCGTCCCCGTCCCTGTCCCCTAACCCTAACCCTAACCCTAACCCTAACCCTTACCCGAAGCCTTACCCTCACCCGTTCCCTAATCCTAACCCGTACGCTAACACTAATCTGTACCCTAACACCTACGCTCACCCTAAATCGTTGTCGTACCCTAACATGTACCCTAAACCGTCCCCATCCCCTAACCCTAAACCTAACCCTAACCCTAACCCTAACACGTACGCTCACCCTAAACCGTTGTCGTACACTAAACTGTACCCTACACCGTCTCCGTCCCCTAACCCTAACCCTAACCCTAACTCTAATCCTAACTCTTACCTGAAGCCTTACCCTCACCCATCCCCTAATCCTAACCCGTACGCTAACACTAACCCGTACCCTATCACGTACGCTCACCCTAAACCGTTGTCGTACCCTAACCTGTACCCTAAACCGTCCCCGTCCCCTAACCCTAACCCTAACCCTAACCCTAACCCTAACCCTTACCGGAAGCCTTACCCTCACCCGTCCCCTAATCCTAACCCGTACGCTAACACTGACCCGTACCCTAACACGTACGCTCACCCTAAACCGTTGTCGTACCGTAACCTGTACCCTAAACCGTCCCCGTCCCCTAACCCTAACCCTAACCCTAACCCTAAACCTAACCCTTACCCGAAGCCTTACACTCACACGTCCCCTAAACCTCACCCGTACGCTAACACTAACCCGTACCCTAACACGTACGCTCACCCTAAACCGTTGTCGTACCCTAACTTGTACCCTAAACCGTCCCCGTCCCCTAACCCTAACCCTAACCCTAACCCTTACCCGAAGCCTTACCCTCACCCGTCACCTAATTCTAAACCGTACGCTAACACTAACCCGTACCCTGACACGTACGCTCACCCTAAACCGTTGTCGTACCCTAAACTGTACCCTAAACCGTCCCCGTCCCCTAACCCTAACCATAACCCTAACCCTAACACTTACCCGAAGCCTTACCCTCACCCGTCCCCTAATCCTAACCCGTACGCTAACATTAACCCGTACCCTAACACGTACGCTCACGCTAAACCGTTGTCGTACCCTAACCTGTACCCTAAACCGTCCCCGTCCCCTAACCCTAACCCTAACCCTAAACCAAACCCTTACCCGAAGCCTTACCCTCACCCGTCCCATAATCCTAACCCGTACGCTAACACTAAACCATACACTAACATGTACGCTCACCCTAAACCGTTGTCCTACCCTAACCTGTACCCTAAACCGTCCGTGTCCCCGTCCCCTAACCCTAACCCTAACCCTAACCCTAACCCTAACCCTTACCGGAAGCCTTACCCTCACCCGTCCCCTAATCCTAACCCGTACGCTAACACTGACCGGTACCCTAACACGTACGCTCACCCTAAACCGTTGTCGTACCGTAACCTGTACCCTAAACCGTCCCCGTCCCCTAACCCTAACCCTAACCCTAACCCTAAACCTAACACTTACCCGAAGCCTTACACTCACCCGTCCCCTAAACCTCACCCGTACGCTAACACTAACCCGTACCCTAACACGTACGCTCACCCTAAACCGTTGTCGTACCCTAACTTGTACCCTAAACCGTCCCCGTCCCCTAACCCTAACCCTATCCCTAACCCTTACCCGAAGCCTTACCCTCACCCGTCACCTAATTCTAAACCGTACGCTAACACTAACCCGTACCCTAACACGTACGCTCACCCTAAACCGTTGTCGTACCCTAACCTGTACCCTAAACCGTCCCCGTCCCCTAACCCTAACCATAACCCTAACCCTAACCCTTACCCGAAGCCTTACCCTCACCCGTCCCCTAATCCTAACCCGTACGCTAACACTAACCCGTACCCTAACACGTACGCT
The DNA here is from genome assembly GCF_059928025.1 of Delphinapterus leucas. NCBI lineage: Eukaryota > Metazoa > Chordata > Mammalia > Artiodactyla > Monodontidae > Delphinapterus > Delphinapterus leucas. The sequence goes on along the minus strand of NC_143135.1, from coordinate 111,955,563 downwards.
CACCCTAAAACGTTGCCGTACCCTAACCTGTACCCTAAACCGTCCCCGTCCCCTAACCCTAACCCTAACCCTAACCCAAACCCTTACCCGAAGCCTTACCCTCACCCGTCCCATAATCCTAACGCGTACGCTAACACTAAACCATACACTAACATGTACGCTCACCCTAAACCGTTGTCCTACCCTAACCTGTACCCTAAACCGTCCCTGTCCCCGTCCCCTAACCCTAACCCTAACCCTAACCCTAACCCTAACCCTTACCCAAAGCCTTACCCTCACCCGTCCCCTAATCCTAACGCGTACGCTAACACTGACCCGTACCCTAACACGTACGCTCACCCTAAACCGTTGTCGTACCGTTACCTGTACCCTAAACCGTCCCCATCCCCTAAACCTAACCCTAACCCTTACCCGAAGCCTTACCCTCACCCGTCCACTAATCCTAACCTGTACGCTAACACGAACCCATACCCTAACACGTACGCTCACCCTAAACCGTTGTCGTACCCTAACCTGTACCCTAAACCGTCCCCGTCCACTAACCCTAACCCTAACCCTAACCCTAACCCTAACGCTTACCCGAAGCCTTACCCTCACCCGTCCCCTAATCCTAACCCGTACGCTAACACTAACCCGTACCCTAACACGTACGCTCACGCTAAACCGTTGTCGTACATTAACCTGTACCCTAAACCGTCGCCGTCCCCGTCCCCGTCCCCTAACCCTAACCCTAACCCTAACCCTTACCCGAAGCCTTACCGTCACCTGTCCCCTAATCCTAACCCGTACGCTAACACTAACCCGTACCCTAACACGTACGCTCACCCTAAACTGTTGTCGTACCCTAACCTCTACGCTAAACCGTCCCTGTCCCCGTCCCGTAACCCTAACCCTAACCCTAACACTAACCCTAACCCTTACCCTCACCCGTCCCCTAATCCTAACCCGTATGCTAACACTAACCCGTACCCTAACACGTACGCTCACCCTAAACCGTTGTCGTACCCTAACCTGTACCCTAAAGCGTCCCCGTCCCCTAACGCTAACCCTAACCCTAACCCTAACCCTAACCCTTACCCGAAGACTTACCCTCAATCGTCCCCTAATCCTAACCCTTACGCTAACACTAACCCGTACCCTAACACGTAAGCTCACCCTAAACCGTTGTCGTACCCTAACCTGTACCCTAAACCGTCCCCGTCCCCGTCCCCTAACCCTAACCCTAACACTAACCCTTACCCGAAGCCTTACCCTCACCCGTCCCCTAATCCTAATCCGTACGCTAACACTAACCCGTACCCTAATACGTACGCTCACCCTAAACCGTTGTCATACCCTAACCTGTACCCTAAACCGTCCCCGTCCCCTAACCCTAACCCTAACCCTAACCCTAACCCTTACTCGAAGCCTTACCCTCACCCGTCCCCTAATCCTAAACTGTACGCTAACACTAACCCGTACCCTAACACGTACGCTCACCCTAAATCGTTGTCGTACCCTAACCTGTACCCTAAACCGTCACCATACCCTAACCCTAACCCTAACCCTAACCCTAACACTTACCCGAAGCCTTACCCTCACCCGTCCCCTAATCCTAACCCGTACGCTAACACTAACCCGTACCCTAACACGTACGCTCACCCTAAACCGTTGTCGTACCCTAACCTGTACCCTAAACCGTCCCCGTCCCCTAATCCTAACCCTAACCCTAACCCTAACCCTTACCCGAAGCCTTACCCTCACCCGTCCCCTTATCCTAACCCGTGCGCTAACACTAACCCGTACCCTAACTCGTACGCTCACCCTAAACCGTTGTCGTACCCTAACCTGTACCCTAAACCGTCCCCGTCCCCTAACCCTAACCCTAACCCTTACCCGAAGCCTTACCCTCACCCGTCCCCTAATCCTCAACCGTACGCTAACACTAACCCGTACCCTAACACGTACGCTCACCCTAAAACATTGTCGTACCCTAACCTGTACCCTAAACAGTCCCCGTCCCCTAACCCTAACCCTAACCCTACACCTAACCCTAACCCTTACCCGAAGCCTTACGCTCACCCGTCCCCTAATCCTAACCCGTACGCTAACACTAACCCGTACCCTAACACGTACGCTCACCCTAAACCGTTGTCGTACCCTAACCTGTACCCTAAACCCTCCCCGTCCCCTAACCCTAAACCTAAACCTAGTCCTAACCCTAACCCTTACCCGAAGCCTTACCCTCACCCGTCCCCTAATCCTCACCCGTACGCTAACACTAACCCGTACCCTAACACGTACGCTCAACCTAAACCGTTGTCGTACCCTAACCTGTACCCTAAACCGTCCCCGTCCCCTAACCCTAACCCTAACCCTAAACCTAACCCTTACCCGAAGCCTTACCCTCACCCGTCCCCTAATCCTAACCCGTACGCTAACACTAACCCGTACCCTAACACATACGCTCACCCTAAACGGTTGTCGTACCCTAACCTGTACCCTAAACCGTCCACGTCCCCTAACCTTAACCCTAACCCTAACCCTAAACCTTACCCGAAGCCTTACCCTATACCGTCCCCTAATCCTAACCCGTACGTTAACACTAACCCGTACCCTAACACGTACCCTCACCCTAAACCGTTGTCGTACACTAACTTGTACCCTAAACCGTCCCCGTGCCCGTCCCCTAACCCTAACTCTAACCCTAACCCTAACCCTTTCCCGAAGCCTTACCCTCACCCGTCCCCTAATCCTAACCCGTACGCTAACACTAACCCATACCCTAACACGTACGCTCACCCTAAACCTTTGTCGTACGCTAACCTGTACCCTAAACCGTCCCGGTCCCCTAACCCTAACCCTAACCCTAACCCTAACCCTTACCCGAAGCCTTACCCTCACACGTCCCCTAATCCTAACCCGTACGCTAACACTAACCCATACCCTAACACGTACGCTCACCCTAAACCGTTGTCGTACCCTAAATTGTACCCTAAACCGTCCCGGGCCCCTAACCCTAACCCTAACCCTAACCCTAACCCTAACCCTAAACCTTACCCGAAGCCTTACCCTCACCCGTCCCCTAATCCTAACCCGTACACTAACACTAACCCATACCGTAACACGTACGCTCACCCTAAACCGTTGACGTACCCTAACCTGTACACTATACCGTCCCCGCCCCCTAACCCTAACCCTAACCCTAACCCTAACCCTTACCCGAAGCCTTACACTCACCCGACCCCTAATCCTAACCCGTACGCTAACACTAACCCATACCATAACACGTACGCTCACCCTAAACCATTGTCGTACCCTAACCTGTACCCTAAACCGTCCCCGTCCCCGTCCCCTAACCCTAACCCTAACCCTAACCCTAACCTTTACCCGAAGCCTTACCCTCAGCCGTCCTCTAATCCTAAACCGTACGCTAACACTAACCCGTACCCTAACACGTACGCTCACCCTAAATCTTTGTCGTACCCTAACCTGTACCCTAAACCGTCCCCGTCCCCGTCCCCGTCCCCGTACCCTAACCCTAATCCTAACCCTTACCCGAAGCCTTACCCTCACCCGTCCCCTAATCCTAACCCATACGCTAACACTAACCCATACCCTAACATGTACGCTCACCCTAAACCATTGTCGTACCCTAACCTGTACCCTAAACCGTCCCTGTCCCCGTCCCCTAACCCTAACCCTAGCCCTAACCCTAACCCTAACACTTACCCGAAGCCTTACCCTCACCCGTCCGCTAATCCTAACCCGTACGTTAACACTAACCCGTACCCTAACACGTACGCTCACCCTAAACCTATGTCGCAGCCGAACCTGTACCCTAAACCGTCCCCGTCCCCTAACCCTAACCCTAACCCTAACCCTAACCCTTACCCGAAGCCTTACCCTCACCCGTCCCCTAATCCTAACCCGTACGCTAACACTAACCCGTACCTTAACACGTACGCTCACCCTAAAACTTTGTCGTACCCTAACCTGTACCCTAAACCGTCCGCGTCCCCTAACCCTAACCCTAACCCTAACCCTAACACTTACCCGAAGCCTTACACAAACCCGTCACCTAATCCTCACCCGTACGCTAACACTAACCCGTACCCTAACACATACGCTCACACTAAACCGTTGTCATACCCTAACCTGTACCCTAAACCGTCCCCGTCCCCTAACCCTAACCCTAACCCTTACCCGAAGCCTTACCCGCACCCGTTCCCTAATCCTAACCCGTACGCTAACACTAACCAGTACCCTAAAACGTACGCTCACCCTAAACCTTTGTCGTACCCTAACTTTTACCCTAAACCGTCCCCGTCCCCTAACCCTAACCCTAACCCTAACCCTTACCCGAAGCCTTACCCTCACCCGTCCCCTAATCCTAACCCGTACGCTAACACTAACCCGTACCCTAAAACGTACGCTCACCCTAAACCGTTGTCGTACCCTAACCTGTACCCTAAACCGTCCCCGTCCCGTAACCCTAACCCTAACCCTAACCCTAACCCTAACGCTTACCCGAAGCCTTACCCTCACCCGTCCCCTAATCCTAACCCGTACGCTAACACTAACCCGTACCCTAACACGTACGCTCACCCTAAACCGTTGTCGTACACTAACCTGTACCCTAAACCGTCGCCGTCCCCGTCCCCGTCCCCTAACCCTAACCCTAACCCTAACCCTTACCTGAAGCCTTACCCTCACCCGTCCCCTAATCCTAACCCGTACGCTAACACTAAACCGTACCCTAACACGTACGCTCACCCTAAACCGTTGTCGTACCCTAACCTGTAACCTAAACCGTCCCCGTCCCCTATCCCTAACCCTAACCCTTACCCGAAGCCTTACCCTCACCCGTCCCCTAATCCTCACCCGTACGCTAACACTAACCCGTACCCTAACACGTACGCTCACCATAAACTGTTGTCGTACCCTAACCTGTACCCTAAACCGTCCCTGTCCCCGTCCCGTAACCCTAACCCTAACCCTAACACTAAACCTAACCCTTACCCGAAGCCTTACACTCACCCGTCCCCTAATCCTAACCCGTACGCTAACACTAACCCGTACCCTAACACGTACGCTCACCCTAAACCGCTGTCGTACCCTAACCTGTACCCTAAACTGTCCCCTCCCCTAACCCTAACCCTAACCCTAACCCTAACCCTAACCCTTACCCGAAGACTTACCCTCACCCGTCCCCTAATCCTAAACCTTACGCTAACACTAACCCATACCCTAACACGTAAGCTTACCCTAAACCGTTTTCGTACCCTAACTTGTACCCTAAACCGTCCCCGTCCCCGTCCCCTAACCCTAACCCTAACCCTAACCCTAACCTTTACCCGAAGCCTTACCCTCAGCCGTCCTCTAATCCTAACCCGTACGCTAACACTAACCCATACCCTAACACGTACGCTCACCCTAAATCGTTGTTGTACCCTAACCTGTACCCTAAACCGTCCCCGTCCCCTAACCCTAACCCTAACCCTAACCCTAACCCTTACCCGAAGCCTTACCCTCACCCGTCCCCTAATCCTAACCCGTACGCTAACACTAACACATACCCTAACATGTACGCTCACCCTAAACCGTTGTCGTACCCTAACCTGTACCCTAAACCGTCCCTGTCCCCGTCCCCTAACCCTAACCCTAGCCCTAACCCTAACCGTAACCCTTACCCGAAGCCTTACCCTCACCCGTCCGCTAATCCTAACCCGTACGCTAACCCTAACCCGTACCCTAACACGTACGCTCACCCTAAATCATTGTCGCAGCCGAACCTGTGCCCTAAACCGTCCCCGTCCCCTAACCCTAACCCTAACCCTAACCCTAACCCTTACCCGAAGCCTTACCCTCACCCGTCCCCTAATCCTAACCCGTACGCTAACACTAATCTGTACCTTAACACGTACGCTCACCCTAAACCTTTGTCGAACCCTAACCTGTACCCTAAACCGTCCGCGTCCCCTAACCCTAACCCTAACCCTAACCATAACCCTAACCCGAAGCCTTACACTCACCCGTCACCTAATCCTCACCCGTACTCTAACACTAACCCTTACCCTAACACGAACGCTCACCCTAAACCGTTGTCGTACCCTAACCTGTACCCTAAACCGTCCCCTAACCCTAACCCTAAACCTAACCCTAACCCTAACCCTAACCCTTACCCGAAGCCTTACCCTCACCCGTCCCCTAATCCTAACCCGTACGCTAACACTAACCCGTACCCTAACACGTACGCTCACCCTAAACCGTTGTCGTACCCTAACCTGTACCCTAAACCGTCCCCGTCCCCTAACCCTAACCTTAACCCTAACCCTAACCCTAACCTTTACCCGAAGCCTTACCCTCACCCATCCCCTAATCCTAACCCGTACGCTAAACCTAACCAGTACCCTAACACGTACGCTCACCCTAAACCGTTGTCGTACCCTTACCTGTACCCTAAACCGTCCCCGTCCCCGTCCCCATCCCCTAACCCTAACCCTAAACCTAACCCTTACCCGAAGCCTTACCCTCACCCGTCCCCTAATCCTAACCCTTACGCTAACACTAACCCGTACCCTAACACGTAAGCTCACCCTAAACCGTTGTCGTGCCCTAACCTGTACCCTAAACCGTCCCCGTCCCGTCCCCTAACCCTAACCCTAACCCTAACACTAACCCTTACCCGAAGCCTTACCCTCACCCGTCCCCTAATCCTAATCCGTACGCTAACACTAACCCGTACCCTAACACGTACGCTCACCCTAAACCGTTGTCATACCCTAACCTGTACCCTAAACCGTCCCCGTCCCCTAACCCTAACCCTAACCCTAACCCTAACCCTTACCCGAAGCCTTACCCTCACCCGTCCCCTAATCCTAACCTGTACGCTAACACTAACCCGTACCCTAACACGTACGCTCACCCTAAATCGTTGTCATACCCTAACATGTACCCTAAACCGTCACCGTACCCTAACCCTAACCCTAACCCTAACCCTACCCCTAACACTTACCCGAAGCCTTACCCTCACCCGTCCCCTAATCCTAACCCGTACGCTAACACTAACCCGTACCCTAACACGTACGCTCACCCTAAACCGTTGTCGTACCCTAACCTGTACCCTGAACCGTTCCCGTCCCCTAACCCTAACCCTAACCCTAACCCTAACCATTACCCGAAGCCTTACCCTCACCCGTCTCCTTATCCTAACCCGTGCGCTAACACTAACCCGTACCCTAACTCGTACGCTCACCCTAAACCGTTGTCGTACCCTTACCTGTACCCTAAACCGTCCCCGTCCCCGTCCCCGTCCCCTAACCCTAACCCTAAACCTAACCCTTACCCGAAGCCTTACCCTCACCCGTTCTCTAATCCTAACCCGTACGCTAACACTAACCCATACCCTAATATTTACGCTCACCCTAAACAGTTGTCGTACCCTAACCTGTACCCTAAACCGTCCCTGTCCCCGTCCCCTAACCCTCACCCTAACCCTAACACTAACCCTTACCCGAAGCCTTACCCTCACCCGTCCCCTAATCCTAACCCGTACGCTAACACTAACCCGTACCCTAACACGTACGCTCACCATAAACTGTTGTCGTACCCTAACATGTACCCTAAACCGTCCCCATCCCCTAACCCTAAACCTAAACCTAACCCTAACCCTAACTCTAATCCTAACTCTTACCTGAAGCCTTACCCTCACCCATCCCCTAATCCTAACCCGTACGCTAACACTAACCCGTACCCTATCACGTACGCTCACCCTAAACCGTTGTCGTACCCTAACCTGTACCCTAAACCGTCCCCGTCCCCTAACCCTAACCCTAACCCTAACCCTAACCCTAACCCTTACCGGAAGCCTTACCCTCACCCGTCCCCTAATCCTAACCCGTACGCTAACACTGACCCGTACCCTAACACGTACGCTCACCCTAAACCGTTGTCGTACCGTAACCTGTACCCTAAACCGTCCCCGTCCCCTAACCCTAACCCTAACCCTAACCCTATACCTAACCCTTACCCGAAGCCTTACACTCACCCGTCCCCTAAACCTCACCCGTACGCTAACACTAACCCGTACCCTAACACGTACGCTCACCCTAAACCGTTGTCGTACCCTAACTTGTACCCTAAACCGTCCCCGTCCCCTAACCCTAACCCTAACCCTAACCCTTACCCGAAGCCTTACCCTCACCCGTCACCTAATTCTAAACCGTACGCTAACACTAACCCGTACCCTGACACGTACGCTCACCCTAAACCGTTGTCGTACCCTAAACTGTACCCTAAACCGTCCCCGTCCCCTAACCCTAACCATAACCCTAACCCTAACCCTTACCCGAAGCCTTACCTTCACCCGTCCCCTAATCCTAACCCGTACGCTAACATTAACCCGTACCCTAACACGTACGCTCACGCTAAACCGTTGTCATACCCTAACCTGTACCATAAACCGTCCCCGTCCCCTAACCCTAACCCTAACCCTAAACCAAACCCTTACCCGAAGCCTTACCCTCACCCGTCCCATAATCCTAACCCGTACGCTAACACTAAACCATACACTAACATGTACGCTCACCCTAAACCGTTGTCCTACCCTAACCTGTACCCTAAACCGTCCGTGTCCCCGTCCCCTAACCCTAACCCTAACCCTAACCCTAACCCTAACCCTTACCGGAAGCCTTACCCTCACCCGTCCCCTAATCCTAACCCGTACGCTAACACTGACCGGTACCCTAACCAGTACGCTCACCCTAAACCGTTGTCGTACCGTAACCTGTACCCTAAACCGTCCCCGTCCCCTAACCCTAACCCTAACCCTAACCCTAAACCTAACACTTACCCGAAGCCTTACACTCACCCGTCCCCTAAACCTCACCCGTACGCTAACACTAACCCGTACCCTAACACGTACGCTCACCCTAAACCGTTGTCGTACCCTAACTTGTACCCTAAACCGTCCCCGTCCCCTAACCCTAACCCTATCCCTAACCCTTACCCGAAGCCTTACCCTCACCCATCACCTAATTCTAAACCGTACGCTAACACTAACCCGTACCCTAACACGTACGCTCACCCTAAACCGTTGTCGTACCCTAACCTGTACCCTAAACCGTCCCCGTCCCCTAACCCTAACCATAACCCTAACCCTAACCCTTACCCGAAGCCTTACCCTCACCCGTCCCCTAATCCTAACCCGTACGCTAACACTAACCCGTACCCTAACACGTACGCTCACCCTAAAACGTTGCCGTACCCTAACCTGTACCCTAAACCGTCCCCGTCCCCTAACCCTAACCCTAACCCTAACCCAAACCCTTACCCGAAGCCTTACCCTCACCCGTCCCATAATCCTAACCCGTACGCTAACACTAAACCATACACTAACATGTACGCTCACCCTAAACCGTTGTCCTACCCTAACCTGTACCCTAAACCGTCCCTGTCCCCGTCCCCTAACCCTAACCCTAACCCTAACCCTAACCCTAACCCTTACCCAAAGCCTTACCCTCACCCGTCCCCTAATCCTAACCCGTACGCTAACACTAACCCGTACCCTAACACGTACGCTCACCCTAAACCGTTGTCGTACCCTAACCTGTACCCTAAACCGTCCCCATCCCCTAAACCTAACCCTAACCCTTACCCGAAGCCTTACCCTCACCCGTCCCCTAATCCTAACCTGTACGCTAACACGAACCCATACCCTAACACGTACGCTCACCCTAAACCGTTGTCGTACCCTAACCTGTACCCTAAACCGTCCCCATCCACTAACCCTAACCCTAACCCTAACCCTAACCCTAACGCTTACCCGAAGCCTTACCCTCACCCGTCCCCTAATCCTAACCCGTACGCTAACACTAACCCGTACCCTAACACGTACGCTCACGCTAAACCGTTGTCGTACATTAACCTGTACCCTAAACCGTCGCCGTCCCCGTCCCCGTCCCCTAACCCTAACCCTAACCCTAACCCTTACCCGAAGCCTTACCGTCACCTGTCCCCTAATCCTAACCCGTAGGCTAACACTAACCCGTACCCTAACACGTACGCTCACCCTAAACTGTTGTCGTACCCTAACCTCTACCCTAAACCGTCCCTGTCCCCGTCCCGTAACCCTAACCCTAACCCTAACACTAACCCTAACCCTTACCCTCACCCGTCCCCTAATCCTAACCCGTATGCTAACACTAACCCGTACCCTAACACGTACGCTCACCCTAAACCGTTGTCGTACCCTAACCTGTACCCTAAAGCGTCCCCGTCCCCTAACGCTAACCCTAACCCTAACCCTAACCCTAACCCTTACCCGAAGACTTACCCTCAATCGTCCCCTAATCCTAACCCTTACGCTAACACTAACCCGTACCCTAACACGTAAGCTCACCCTAAACCGTTGTCGTACCCTAACCTGTACCCTAAACCGTCCCCGTCCCCGTCCCCTAACCCTAACCCTAACACTAACCCTTACCCGAAGCCTTACCCTCACCCGTCCCCTAATCCTAATCCGTACGCTAACACTAACCCGTACCCTAATACGTACGCTCACCCTAAACCGTTGTCATACCCTAACCTGTACCCTAAACCGTCCCCGTCCCCTAACCCTAACCCTAACCCTAACCCTAACCCTTACTCGAAGCCTTACCCTCACCCGTCCCCTAATCCTAAACTGTACGCTAACACTAACCCGTACCCTAACACGTACGCTCACCCTAAATCGTTGTCGTACCCTAACCTGTACCCTAAACCGTCACCGTACCCTAACCCTAACCCTAACCCTAACCCTAACACTTACCCGAAGCCTTACCCTCACCCGTCCCCTAATCCTAACCCGTACGCTAACACTAACCCGTACCCTAACACGTACGCTCACCCTAAACCGTTGTCGTACCCTAACCTGTACCCTAAACCGTCCCCGTCCCCTAATCCTAACCCTAACCCTAACCCTAACCCTTACCCGAAGCCTTACCCTCACCCGTCCCCTTATCCTAACCCGTGCGCTAACACTAACCCGTACCCTAACTCGTACGCTCACCCTAAACCGTTGTCGTACCCTAACCTGTACCCTAAACCGTCCCCGTCCCCTAACCCTAACCCTAACCCTTACCCGAAGCCTTACCCTCACCCGTCCCCTAATCCTCAACCGTACGCTAACACTAACCCGTACCCTAACACGTACGCTCACCCTAAAACATTGTCGTACCCTAACCTGTACCCTAAACAGTCCCCGTCCCCTAACCCTAACCCTAACCCTACACCTAACCCTAACCCTTACCCGAAGCCTTACGCTCACCCGTCCCCTAATCCTAACCCGTACGCTAACACTAACCCGTACCCTAACACGTACGCTCACCCTAAACCGTTGTCGTACCCTAACCTGTACCCTAAACCGTCCCCGTCCCCTAACCCTAAACCTAACCCTAGTCCTAACCCTAACCCTTACCCGAAGCCTTACCCTCACCCGTCCCCTAATCCTCACCCGTACGCTAACACTAACCCGTACCCTAACACGTACGCTCAACCTAAACCGTTGTCGTACCCTAACCTGTACCCTAAACCGTCCCCGTCCCCTAACCCTAACCCTAACCCTAAACCTAACCCTTACCCGAAGCCTTACCCTCACCCGTCCCCTAATCCTAACCCGTACGCTAACACTAACCCGTACCCTAACACATACGCTCACCCTAAACGGTTGTCGTACCCTAACCTGTACCCTAAACCGTCCACGTCCCCTAACCTTAACCCTAACCCTAACCCTAAACCTTACCCGAAGCCTTACCCTATACCGTCCCCTAATCCTAACCCGTACGTTAACACTAACCCGTACCCTAACACGTACCCTCACCCTAAACCGTTGTCGTACACTAACTTGTACCCTAAACCGTCCCCGTGCCCGTCCCCTAACCCTAACTCTAACCCTAACCCTAACCCTTTCCCGAAGCCTTACCCTCACCCGTCCCCTAATCCTAACCCGTACGCTAACACTAACCCATACCCTAACACGTACGCTCACCCTAAACCTTTGTCGTACGCTAACCTGTACCCTAAACCGTCCCGGTCCCCTAACCCTAACCCTAACCCTAACCCTAACCCTTACCCGAAGCCTTACCCTCACACGTCCCCTAATCCTAACCCGTACGCTAACACTAACCCATACCCTAACACGTACGCTCACCCTAAACCGTTGTCGTACCCTAAATTGTACCCTAAACCGTCCCGGGCCCCTAACCCTAACCCTAACCCTAACCCTAACCCTAACCCTAAACCTTACCCGAAGCCTTACCCTCACCCGTCCCCTAATCCTAACCCGTACACTAACACTAACCCATACCGTAACACGTACGCTCACCCTAAACCGTTGACGTACCCTAACCTGTACACTATACCGTCCCCGCCCCCTAACCCTAACCCTAACCCTAACCCTAACCCTTACCCGAAGCCTTACACTCACCCGACCCCTAATCCTAACCCGTACGCTAACACTAACCCATACCATAACACGTACGCTCACCCTAAACCATTGTCGTACCCTAACCTGTACCCTAAACCGTCCCCGTCCCCGTCCCCTAACCCTAACCCTAACCCTAACCCTAACCTTTACCCGAAGCCTTACCCTCAGCCGTCCTCTAATCCTAAACCGTACGCTAACACTAACCCGTACCCTAAAACGTACGCTCACCCTAAATCGTTGTCGTACCCTAACCTGTACCCTAAACCGTCCCCGTCCCCGTCCCCGTCCCCGTACCCTAACCCTAATCCTAACCCTTACCCGAAGCCTTACCCTCACCCGTCCCCTAATCCTAACCCATACGCTAACACTAACCCATACCCTAACATGTACGCTCACCCTAAACCATTGTCGTACCCTAACCTGTACCCTAAACCGTCCCTGTCCCCGTCCCCTAACCCTAACCCTAGCCCTAACCCTAACCCTAACACTTACCCGAAGCCTTACCCTCACCCGTCCGCTAATCCTAACCCGTACGTTAACACTAACCCGTACCCTAACACGTACGCTCACCCTAAACCTATGTCGCAGCCGAACCTGTACCCTAAACCGTCCCCGTCCCCTAACCCTAACCCTAACCCTAACCCTAACCCTTACCCGAAGCCTTACCCTCACCCGTCCCCTAATCCTAACCCGTACGCTAACACTAACCCGTACCTTAACACGTACGCTCACCCTAAAACTTTGTCGTACCCTAACCTGTACCCTAAACCGTCCGCGTCCCCTAACCCTAACCCTAACCCTAACCCTAACACTTACCCGAAGCCTTACACAAACCCGTCACCTAATCCTCACCCGTACGCTAACACTAACCCGTACCCTAACACGTACGCTCACACTAAACCGTTGTCATACCCTAACCTGTACCCTAAACCGTCCCCGTCCCCTAACCCTAACCCTAACCCTTACCCGAAGCCTTACCCTCACCCGTTCCCTAATCCTAACCCGTACGCTAACACTAACCAGTACCCTAAAACGTACGCTCACCCTAAACCTTTGTCGTACCCTAACTTTTACCCTAAACCGTCCCCGTCCCCTAACCCTAACCCTAACCCTAACCCTTACCCGAAGCCTTACCCTCACCCGTCCCCTAATCCTAACCCGTACGCTAACACTAACCCGTACCCTAAAACGTACGCTCACCCTAAACCGTTGTCGTACCCTAACCTGTACCCTAAACCGTCCCCGTCCCGTAACCCTAACCCTAACCCTAACCCTAACCCTAACGCTTACCCGAAGCCTTACCCTCACCCGTCCCCTAATCCTAACCCGTACGCTAACACTAACCCGTACACTAACACGTACGCTCACCCTAAACCGTTGTCGTACACTAACCTGTACCCTAAACCGTCGCCGTCCCCGTCCCCGTCCCCTAACCCTAACCCTAACCCTAACCCTTACCTGAAGCCTTACCCTCACCCGTCCCCTAATCCTAACCCGTACGCTAACACTAACCCGTACCCTAACACGTACGCTCACCCTAAACCGTTGTCGTACCCTAACCTGTAACCTAAACCGTCCCCGTCCCCTATCCCTAACCCTAACCCTTACCCGAAGCCTTACCCTCACCCGTCCCCTAATCCTCACCCGTACGCTAACACTAACCCGTACCCTAACACGTACGCTCACCATAAACTGTTGTCGTACCCTAACCTGTACCCTAAACCGTCCCCGTCCCCTAACCCTAACCCTAACCCTAACCCTAACCTTTACCCGAAGCCTTACCCTCAGCCGTCCTCTAATCCTAACCCGTACGCTAACACTAACCCATACCCTAACACGTACGCTCACCCTAAATCTTTGTTGTACCCTAACCTGTACCCTAAACCGTCCCCGTCCCCTAACCCTAACCCTAACCCTAACCCTAAACCTTACCCGAAGCCTTACCCTCACCCGTCCCCTAATCCTAACCCGTACGCTAACACTAACACATACCCTAACATGTACGCTCACCCTAAACCGTTGTCGTACCCTAACCTGTACCCTAAACCGTCCCTGTCCCCGTCCCCTAACCCTAACCCTAGCCCTAACCCTAACCGTAACCCTTACCCGAAGCCTTACCCTCACCCGTCCGCTAATCCTAACCCGTACGCTAACCCTAACCCGTACCCTAACACGTACGCTCACCCTAAATCATTGTCGCAGCCGAACCTGTGCCCTAAACCGTCCCCGTCCCCTAACCCTAACCCTAACCCTAACCCTAACCCTTACCCGAAGCCTTACCCTCACCCGTCCCCTAATCCTAACCCGTACGCTAACACTAACCTGTACCTTAACACGTACGCTCACCCTAAACCTTTGTCGAACCCTAACCTGTACCCTAAACCGTCCGCGTCCCCTAACCCTAACCCTAACCCTAACCATAACCCTAACCCGAAGCCTTACACTCACCCGTCACCTAATCCTCACCCGTACTCTAACACTAACCCTTACCCTAACACGAACGCTCACCCTAAACCGTTGTCGTACCCTAACCTGTACCCTAAACCGTCCCCTAACCCTAACCCTAAACCTAACCCTAACCCTAACCCTAACCCTTACCCGAAGCCTTACCCTCACCCGTCCCCTAATCCTAACCCGTACGCTAACACTAACCCGTACCCTAACACGTACGCTCACCCTAAACCGTTGTCGTACCCTAACCTGTACCCTAAACCGTCCCCGTCCCCTAACCCTAACCTTAACCCTAACCCTAACCCTAACCTTTACCCGAAGCCTTACCCTCACCCATCCCCTAATCCTAACCCGTACGCTAAACCTAACCAGTACCCTAACACGTACGCTCACCCTAAACCGTTGTCGTACCCTTACCTGTACCCTAAACCGTCCCCGTCCCCGTCCCCATCCCCTAACCCTAACCCTAAACCTAACCCATACCCGAAGCCTTACCCTCACCCGTCCTCTAATCCTAACCCGTACGCTAACACTAACCCATACCCTAATATTTACGCTCACCCTAAACAGTTGTCGTACGCTAACCTGTACCCTAAACCGTCCCTGTCCCCGTCCCCTAACCCTAACCCTAACCCTAACACTAACCCTTACCCGAAGCCTTACCCTCACCCGTCTCCTAATCCTATCCCGTACGCTAACACTAACCCGTACCCTAACACGTACGCTCACCATAAACTGTTGTCGTACACTAACCTGTACCCTAAACCGTCCCCGTCCCCGTTCCCTAACCCTAACCCTAACCCTAACCCTAACCCTTACCCGAAGCCTTACCCTCACCCGTTCCCTAATCCTAACCCGTACGCTAACACTAATGCGTACCCTAACACCTACGCTCACCCTAAATCGTTGTCGTACCCTAACATGTCCTAAACCGTCCCCATCCCCTAATCCTAAACCTAAACCTAACCCTAACCCTAACACTTACCCGAAGCCTTACCCTCACCCGTCCCCTAATCCTAACCCGTACGCTAACACTAACCCGTACCCTAACACGTACGCTCACCCTAAACCGTTGTCGTACACTAAACTGTACCCTACACCGTCTCCGTCCCCTAACCCTAACCCTAACCCTTACCCTAATCCTAACTCTTACCTGAAGCCTTACCCTCACCCATCCCCTAATCCTAACCCGTACGCTAACACTAACCCGTACCCTATCACGTACGCTCACCCTAAACCGTTGTCGTACCCTAACCTGTACCCTAAACCGTCCCCGTCCCCTAACCCTAACCCTAACCCTAACCCTAACCCTAACCCTTACCGGAAGCCTTACCCTCACCCGTCCCCTAATCCTAACCCGTACGCTAACACTGACCCGTACCCTAACACGTACGCTCACCCTAAACCGTTGTCGTACCGTAACCTGTACCCTAAACCGTCCCCGTCCCCTAACCCTAACCCTAACCCTAACCCTAAACCTAACCCTTACCCGAAGCCTTACACTCACCCGTCCCCTAAACCTCACCCGTACGCTAACACTAACCCGTACCCTAACACGTACGCTCACCCTAAACCGTTGTCGTACCCTAACTTGTACCCTAAACCGTCCCCGTCCCCTAACCCTAACCCTAACCCTAACCCTTACCCGAAGCCTTACCCTCACCCGTCACCTAATTCTAAACCGTACGCTAACACTAACCCGTACCCTAACACGTACGCTCACCCTAAACCGTTGTCGTACCCTAACCTGTACCCTAAACCGTCCCCGTCCCCTAACCCTAACCATAACCCTAACCCTAACCCTTACCCGAAGCCTTACCCTCACCCGTCCCCTAATCCTAACCCGTACGCTAACACTAACCCGTACCCTAACACGTACGCTCACCCTAAACCGTTGCCGTACCCTAACCTGTACCCTAAACCGTCCCCGTCCCCTAACCCTAACCCTAACCCTAACCCAAACCCTTACCCGAAGCCTTACCCTCACCCGTCCCATAATCCTAACCCGTACGCTAACACTAAACCATACACTAACATGTACGCTCACCCTAAACCGTTGTCCTACCCTAACCTGTACCCTAAACCGTCCCTGTCCCCGTCCCCTAACCCTAACCCTAACCCTAACCCTAACCCTAACCCTTACCCAAAGCCTTACCCTCACCCGTCCCCTAATCCTAACCCGTACGCTAACACTAACCCGTACCCTAACACGTACGCTCACCCTAAACCGTTGTCGTACCCTAACCTGTACCCTAAACCGTCCCCATCCCCTAAACCTAACCCTAACCCTTACCCGAAGCCTTACCCTCACCTGTCCCCTAATCCTAAACCGTACGCTAACACTAACCCGTACCCTAACACGTACGCTCACCCTAAACTGTTGTCGTACCCTAACCTCTACCCTAAACCGTCCCTGTCCCCGTCCCGTAACCCTAACCCTAACCCTAACACTAACCCTAACCCTTACCCTCACCCGTCCCCTAATCCTAACCCGTACGCTAACACTAACCCGTACCCTAACACGTACGCTCACCCTAAACCGTTGTCGTACCCTAACCTGTACCCTAAAGCGTCCCCGTCCCCTAACGGTAACCCTAACCCTAACCCTAACCCTAACCCTTACCCGAAGACTTACCCTCAATCGTCCCCTAATCCTAACCCTTACGCTAACACTAACCCGTACCCTAACACGTAAGCTCACCCTAAACCGTTGTCGTACCCTAACCTGTACCCTAAACCGTCCCCGTCCCCGTCCCCTAACCCTAACCCTAACCCTAACAGTAACCCTTACCCGAAGCCTTACCCTCACCCGTCCCCTAATCCTAATCCGTACGCTAACACTAAACCGTACCCTAACACGTACGCTCACCCTAAACCGTTGTCATACCCTAACCTGTACCCTAAACCATCCCCGTCCCCTAACCCTAACCCTAACCCTAACCCTAACCCTTACCCGAAGCCTTACCCTCCCCCGTCCCCTAATCCTAACCTGTACGCTAACACTAACCCGTACCCTAACACGTACGCTCACCCTAAATCGTTGTCATACCCTAACCTGTACCCTAAACCGTCACCGTACCCTAACCCTAACCCTAACCCTAACCCTAACACTTACCCGAAGCCTTACCCTCACCCGTCCCCTAATCCTAACCCGTACGCTAACACTAACCCGTACCCTAACACTTACGCTCACCCTAAACCGTTGTCGTACCCTAACCTGTACCCTAAACCGTCCCCGTCCCCTAATCCTAACCCTAACCCTAACCCTAACCCTTACCCGAAGCCTTACCCTCACCCGTCCCCTTACCCTAACCCGTGCGCTAACACTAACCCGTACCCTAACTCGTACGCTCACCCTAAACCGTTGTCGTACCCTAACCTGTACCCTAAACCGTCCCCGTCCCCTAACCCTAACCCTAACCCTTACCCGAAGCCTTACCCTCACCCGTCCCCTAATCCTCACCCGTACGCAAACACTAACCCGTACCCTAAAACGTACGCTCACCCTAAAACATTATCGTACCCTAACCTGTACCCTAAACAGTCCCCGTCCCCTAACCCTAACCCTAACCCTAACCCTAACCCTAACCCTTACCCGAAGCCTTACGCTCACCCGTCCCCTAATCCTAACCCGTACGCTAACACTAACCTGTACCCTAACACGTACGCTCACCCTAAACCGTTGTCGTACCCTAACCTGTACCCTAAACCGTCCCCGTCCCCTAACCCTAAACCTAACCCTAGTCCTAACCCTAACCCTTACCCGAAGCCTTACCCTCACCCGTCCCCTAATACTCACCCGTACGCTAACACTAACCCGTACCCTAACACGTACGCTCAACCTAAACCGTTGTCGTACCCTAACCTGTACCCTAAACCGTCCCCGTCCCCTAACCCTAACCCTAACCCTAAACCTAACCCTTACCCGAAGCCTTACCCTCACCCGTCCCCTAATCCTAACCCGTACGCTAACACTAACCCGTACCCTAACACGTACGCTCACCCTAAACGGTTGTCGTACCCTAACCTGTACCCTAAACCGTCCACGTCCCCTAACCTTAACCCTAACCCTAACCCTAAACCTTACCCGAAGCCTTACCCTATACCGTCCCCTAATCCTAACTCGTACGTTAACACTAACCCGTACCCTAACACGTACCCTCACCCTAAACCGTTGTCGTACACTAACTTGTACCCTAAACCGTCCCCGTGCCCGTCCCCTAACACTAACTCTAACCCTAACCCTAACCCTTTCCCGAAGCCTTACCCTCACCCGTCCCCTAATCCTAACCCGTACGCTAACACTAACCCATACCCTAACACGTACGCTCACCCTAAACCTTTGTCGTACGCTAACCTGTACCCTAAACCGTCCCGGTCCCGTAACCCTAACCCTAACCCTAACCCTAACCCTTACCCGAAGCCTTACCCTCACACGTCCCCTAATCCTAACCCGTACGCTAACACTAACCCATACCCTAACACGTACGCTCACCCTAAACCGTTGTCGTACCCTAAATTGTACCCTAAACCGTCCCGGTCCCCTAACCCTAACCCTAACCCTAACCCTAACCCTAACCCTAAACCTAACCCTTACCCGAAGCCTTACCCTCACCCGTCCCCTAATCCTGACCCGTACACTAACACTAACCCATACCCTAACACGTACGCTCACCCTAAACCGTTGACGTACCCTAACCTGTACACTATACCGTCCCCGCCCCCTAACCCTAACCCTAACCCTAACCCTAACCCTTACCCGAAGCCTTACACTCACCCGTCCCCTAATCCTAACCCGTACGCTAACACTAACCCGTACCATAACACGTACGCTCACCCTAAACCGTTGTCGTACCCTAACCTGTACCCTAAACCGTCCCCGTCCCCGTCCCTTAACCCTAACCCTAACCCTAACCCTAACCTTTACCCGAAGCCTTACACTCAGCCGTCCTCTAATCCTAACCCGTACGCTAACACTAACCCGTACCCTAACACGTACGCTCACCCTAAATCTTTGTCGTACCCTAACCTGTACCCTAAACCGTCCCCTTCCCCGTCCCCGTCCCCGTACCCTAACCCTAATCCTAACCCTTACCCGAAGCCTTACCCTCACCCGTCCCCTAATCCTAACCCATACGCTAACACTAACCCATACCCTAACATGTACGCTCACCCTAAACCATTGTCGTACCCTAACCTGTACCCTAAACCGTCCATGTCCCCGTCCCCTAACCCTAACCCTAGCCCTAACCCTAACCCTTACCCGAAACCTTACCCTCACCCGTCCGCTAATCCTAACCCGTACGTTAACACTAACCCGTACCCTAACACGTACGCTCACCCTAAACCTATGTCGCAGCCGAACCTGTACCCTAAACCGTCCCCGTCCCCTAACCCTAACCCTAACCCTAACCCTAACCCTTACCCGAAGCCTTACCCTCACCCGTCCCCTAATCCTAACCCGTACGCTAACACTAACCCGTACCTTAACACGTACGCTCACCCTAAACCTTTGTCGTACCCTAACCTGTACCCTAAACCGTCCGCGTCCCCTAACCCTAACCCTAACCCTAACCCTAACCCTTACCCGAAGCCTTACCCTCACCCGTCACCTAATTCTAAACCGTACGCTAACACTAACCCGTACCCTGACACGTACGCTCACCCTAAACCGTTGTCGTACCCTAACCTGTACCCTAAACCGTCCCCGTCCCCTAACCCTAACCATAACCCTAACCCTAACCCTTACCCGAAGCCTTACCCTCACCCGTCCCCTAATCCTAACCCGTACGCTAACACTATCCCGTACCCTAACACGTACGCTCACCCTAAACCGTTGTCGTACCCTAACCTGTACCCTAAACCTTCCCCGTCCCCTAACCCTAACCCTAACCCTAAACCAAACCCTTACCCGAAGCCTTACCCTCACCCGTCCCATAATCCTAACCCGTACGCTAACACTAAACCATACACTAACATGTACGCTCACCCTAAACCGTTGTCCTACTCTAACCTGTACCCTAAACCGTCCGTGACCCCGTCCCCGTCCCCTAACCCTAACCCTAACCCTAACCCTAACCCTTACCGGAAGCCTTACCCTCACCCGTCCCCTAATCCTAACCCGTACGCTAACACTGACCCGTACCCTAACACGTACGCTCACCCTAAACCGGTGTCGTACCGTAACCTGTACCCTAAACCGTCCCCGTCCCCTAACCCTAACCCTAACCCTAACCCTAAACCTAACCCTTACCCGAAGCCTTACACTCACCCGTCCCCTAAACCTCACCCGTACGCTAACACTAACCCGTACCCTAACACGTACCCTCACCCTAAACCGTTGTCGTACACTAACTTGTACCCTAAACCGTCCCCGTGCCCGTCCCCTAACACTAACTCTAACCCTAACCCTAACCCTTTCCCGAAGCCTTACCCTCACCCGTCCCCTAATCCTAACCCGTACGCTAACACTAACCCATACCCTAACACGTACGCTCACCCTAAACCTTTGTCGTACGCTAACCTGTACCCTAAACCGTCCCGGTCCCGTAACCCTAACCCTAACCCTAACCCTAACCCTTACCCGAAGCCTTACCCTCACACGTCCCCTAATCCTAACCCGTACGCTAACACTAACCCATACCCTAACACGTACGCTCACCCTAAACCGTTGTCGTACCCTAAATTGTACCCTAAACCGTCCCGGTCCCCTAACCCTAACCCTAACCCTAACCCTAACCCTAACCCTAAACCTAACCCTTACCCGAAGCCTTACCCTCACCCGTCCCCTAATCCTGACCCGTACACTAACACTAACCCATACCCTAACACGTACGCTCACCCTAAACCGTTGACGTACCCTAACCTGTACACTATACCGTCCCCGCCCCCTAACCCTAACCCTAACCCTAACCCTAACCCTTACCCGAAGCCTTACACTCACCCGTCCCCTAATCCTAACCCGTACGCTAACACTAACCCGTACCATAACACGTACGCTCACCCTAAACCGTTGTCGTACCCTAACCTGTACCCTAAACCGTCCCCGTCCCCGTCCCTTAACCCTAACCCTAACCCTAACCCTAACCTTTACCCGAAGCCTTACACTCAGCCGTCCTCTAATCCTAACCCGTACGCTAACACTAACCCGTACCCTAACACGTACGCTCACCCTAAATCTTTGTCGTACCCTAACCTGTACCCTAAACCGTCCCCTTCCCCGTCCCCGTCCCCGTACCCTAACCCTAATCCTAACCCTTACCCGAAGCCTTACCCTCACCCGTCCCCTAATCCTAACCCATACGCTAACACTAACCCATACCCTAACATGTACGCTCACCCTAAACCATTGTCGTACCCTAACCTGTACCCTAAACCGTCCATGTCCCCGTCCCCTAACCCTAACCCTAGCCCTAACCCTAACCCTTACCCGAAACCTTACCCTCACCCGTCCGCTAATCCTAACCCGTACGTTAACACTAACCCGTACCCTAACACGTACGCTCACCCTAAACCTATGTCGCAGCCGAACCTGTACCCTAAACCGTCCCCGTCCCCTAACCCTAACCCTAACCCTAACCCTAACCCTTACCCGAAGCCTTACCCTCACCCGTCCCCTAATCCTAACCCGTACGCTAACACTAACCCGTACCTTAACACGTACGCTCACCCTAAACCTTTGTCGTACCCTAACCTGTACCCTAAACCGTCCGCGTCCCCTAACCCTAACCCTAACCCTAACCCTAACCCTTACCCGAAGCCTTACCCTCACCCGTCACCTAATTCTAAACCGTACGCTAACACTAACCCGTACCCTGACACGTACGCTCACCCTAAACCGTTGTCGTACCCTAACCTGTACCCTAAACCGTCCCCGTCCCCTAGCCCTAACCATAACCCTAACCCTAACCCTTACCCGAAGCCTTACCCTCACCCGTCCCCTAATCCTAACCCGTACGCTAACACTATCCCGTACCCTAACACGTACGCTCACCCTAAACCGTTGTCGTACCCTAACCTGTACCCTAAACCTTCCCCGTCCCCTAACCCTAACCCTAACCCTAAACCAAACCCTTACCCGAAGCCTTACCCTCACCCGTCCCATAATCCTAACCCGTACGCTAACACTAAACCATACACTAACATGTACGCTCACCCTAAACCGTTGTCCTACTCTAACCTGTACCCTAAACCGTCCGTGTCCCCGTCCCCGTCCCCTAACCCTAACCCTAACCCTAACCCTAACCCTTACCGGAAGCCTTACCCTCACCCGTCCCCTAATCCTAACCCGTACGCTAACACTGACCCGTACCCTAACACGTACGCTCACCCTAAACCGGTGTCGTACCGTAACCTGTACCCTAAACCGTCCCCGTCCCCTAACCCTAACCCTAACCCTAACCCTAAACCTAACCCTTACCCGAAGCCTTACACTCACCCATCCCCTAAACCTCACCCGTACGCTAACACTAACCCGTACCCTAACACGTACGCTCACCCTAAACCGTTGTCGTACCCTAACTTGTACCCTAAACCGTCCCCGTCCCCTAACCCTAACCCTAACCCTTACCCGAAGCCTTACCCTCACCCGTCACCTAATCCTAACCCGTACGCTAACACTAACCCGTACCCTAACACGTACGCTCACCCTAAACCGTTGCCGTACCCTAACCTGTACCCTAAACCGTCCCCGTCCCCTAACCCTAACCCTAACCCTAACCCAAACCCTTACCCGTAGCCTTACCCTCACCCGTCCCATAATCCTAACCCGTACGCTAACACTAAACCATACACTAACATGTACGCTCACCCTAAACCGTTGTCCTACCCTAACCTGTACCCTAAACCGTCCCTGTCCCCGTCCCCTAACCCTAACCCTAACCCTAACCCTAACCCTAACCCTTACCCAAAGCCTTACCCTCACCCGTCCCCTAATCCTAACCCGTACGCTAACACTAACCCGTACCCTAACACGTACGCTCACCCTAAACCGTTGTCGTACCCTAACCTGTACCCTAAACCGTCCCCATCCCCTAAACCTAACCCTAACACTTACCCGAAGCCTTACCCTCACCCGTCCCCTAATCCTAACCTGTACGCTAACACGAACCCATACCCTAACACGTACGCTCACCCTAAACAGTTGTCGTACCCTAACCTGTACCCTAAACCGTCCCCGTCCACTAACCCTAACACTAACCCTAACCCTAACCCTAACGCTTACCCGAAGCCTTACCCTCACCCGTCCCCTAATCCTAACCCGTACGCTAACACTAACCCGTACCCTAACACGTACGCTCACCCTAAACCGTTGTCGTACATTAACCTGTACCCTAAACCGTCGCCGTCCCCGTCCCCGTCCCCTAACCCTAACCCTAACCCTAACCCTTACCCGAAGCCTTACCCTCACCTGTCCCCTAATCCTAACCCGTACGCTAACACTAACCCGTACCCTAACACGTACGCTCACCCTAAACTGTTGTCGTACCCTAACCTCTACCCTAAACCGTCCCTGTCCCCGTCCCGTAACCCTAACCCTAACCCTAACACTAACCCTAAACCTTACCCTCACCCGTCCCCTAATCCTAACCCGTACGCTAACACTAACCCGTACCCTAACACGTACGCTCACCCTAAACCGTTGTCGTACCCTAACCTGTACCCTAAAGCGTCCCCGTCCCCTAACGGTAACCCTAACCCTAACCCTAACCCTAACCCTTACCCGAAGACTTACCCTCAATCGTCCCCTAATCCTAACCCTTACGCTAACACTAACCCGTACCCTAACACGTAAGCTCACCCTAAACCGTTGTCGTACACTAACCTGTACCCTAAACCGTCCCCGTCCCCGTCCCCTAACCCTAACCCTAACCCTAACACTAACCCTTACCCGAAGCCTTACCCTCACCCGTCCCCTAATCCTAATCCGTACGCTAACACTAAACCGTACACTAACACGTACGCTCACCCTAAACCGTTGTCATACCCTAACCTGTACCCTAAACCGTCCCCGTCCCCTAACCCTAACCCTAACCCTAACCCTAACCCTTACCCGAAGCCTTACCCTCACCCGTCCCCTAATCCTAACCTGTACGCTAACACTAACCCGTACCCTAACACGTACGCTCACCCTAAATCGTTGTCGTACCCTAACCTGTACCCTAAACCGTCACCGTACCCTAACCCTAACCCTAACCCTAACCCTAACACTTACCCGAAGCCTTACCCTCACCCGTCCCCTAATCCTAACCCGTACGCTAACACTAACCCGTACCCTAACACGTACGCTCACCCTAAACCGTTGTCGTACCCTAACCTGTACCCTAAACCGTCCCCGTCCCCTAATCCTAACCCTAACCCTAACCCTAACCCTTACCCGAAGCCTTACCCTCACCCGTCCCCTTACCCTAACCCGTGCGCTAACACTAACCCGTACCCTAACTCGTACGCTCACCCTAAACCGTTGTCGTACCCTAACCTGTACCCTAAACCGTCCCCGTCCCCTAACCCTAACCCTAACCCTTACCCGAAGCCTTACCCTCACCCGTCCCCTAATCCTCACCCGTACGCAAACACTAACCCGTACCCTAACACGTACGCTCACCCTAAAACATTGTCGTACCCTAACCTGTACCCTAAACAGTCCCCGTCCCCTAACCCTAACCCTAACCCTAACCCTAACCCTAACCCTTACCCGAAGCCTTACGCTCACCCGTCCCCTAATCCTAACCCATACGCTAACACTAACCCGTACCCTAACACGTACGCTCACCCTAAACCGTTGTCGTACCCTAACCTGTACCCTAAACCCTCCCCGTCCCCTAACCCTAAACCTAAACCTAGTCCTAACCCTAACCCTTACCCGAAGCCTTACCCTCACCCGTCCCCTAATCCTCACCCGTACGCTAACACTAACCCGTACCCTAACACGTACGCTCAACCTAAACCGTTGTCGTACCCTAACCTGTACCCTAAACCGTCCCCGTCCCCTAACCCTAACCCTAACCCTAAACCTAACCCTTACCCGAAGCCTTACCCTCACCCGTCCCCTAATCCTAACCCGTACGCTAACACTAACCCGTACCCTAACACGTACGCTCACCCTAAATGGTTGTCGTACCCTAACCTGTACCCTAAACCGTCCACGTCCCCTAACCTTAACCCTAACCCTAACCCTAAACCTTACCCGAAGCCTTACCCTATACCGTCCCCTAATCCTAACTCGTACGTTAACACTAACCCGTACCCTAACACGTACCCTCACCCTAAACCGTTGTCGTACACTAACTTGTACCCTAAACCGTCCCCGTGCCCGTCCCCTAACACTAACTCTAACCCTAACCCTAACCCTTTCCCGAAGCCTTACCCTCACCCGTCCCCTAATCCTAACCCGTACGCTAACACTAACCCATACCCTAACACGTACGCTCACCCTAAACCTTTGTCGTACGCTAACCTGTACCCTAAACCGTCCCGGTCCCGTAACCCTAACCCTAACCCTAACCCTAACCCTTACCCGAAGCCTTACCCTCACACGTCCCCTAATCCTAACCCGTACGCTAACACTAACCCATACCCTAACACGTACGCTCACCCTAAACCGTTGTCGTACCCTAAATTGTACCCTAAACCGTCCCGGTCCCCTAACCCTAACCCTAACCCTAACCCTAACCCTAACCCTAAACCTTACCCGAAGCCTTACCCTCACCCGTCCCCTAATCCTAACCCGTACACTAACACTAACCCATACCCTAACACGTACGCTCACCCTAAACCGTTGACGTACCCTAACCTGTACACTATACCGTCCCCGCCCCCTAACCCTAACCCTAAACCTAACCCTAACCCTTACCCGAAGCCTTACACTCACCCGTCCCCTAATCCTAACCCGTACGCTAACACTAACCCGTACCATAACACGTACGCTCACCCTAAACCGTTGTCGTACCCTAACCTGTACCCTAAACCGTCCCCGTCCCCGTCCCTTAACCCTAACCCTAACCCTAACCCTAACCTTTACCCGAAGCCTTACCCTCAGCCGTCCTCTAATCCTAACCCGTACGCTAACACTAACCCGTACCCTAACACGTACGCTCACCCTAAATCTTTGTCGTACCCTAACCTGTACCCTAAACCGTCCCCGTCCCCGTCCCCGTCCCCGTACACTAACCCTAATCCTAACCCTTACCCGAAGCCTTACCCTCACCCGTCCCCTAATCCTAACCCATACGCTAACACTAACCCATACCCTAACATGTACGCTCACCCTAAACCATTGTCGTATCCTAACCTGTACCCTAAACCGTCCCTGTCCCCGTCCCCTAACCCTAACCCTAGCCCTAACCCTAACCCTAACCCTTACCCGAAGCCTTACCCTCACCCGTCCGCTAATCCTAACCCGTACGTTAACACTAACCCGTACCCTAACACGTACGCTCACCCTAAACCTATGTCGCAGCCGAACCTGTACCCTAAACCGTCCCCGTCCCCTAACCCTAACCCTAACCCTAACCCTAACCCTTACCCGAAGCCTTACCCTCACCCGTCCCCTAATCCTAACCCGTACGCTAACACTAACCCGTACCTTAACACGTACGCTCACCCTAAACCTTTGTCGTACCCTAACCTGTACCCTAAACCGTCCGCGTCCCCTAACCCTAAACCTAACCCTAACCCTAACCCTTACCCGAAGCCTTACACTCACCCGTCACCTAATCCTCACCCGTACGCTAACACTAACCCGTACCCTAACACGTACGGTCACACTAAACCGTTGTCGTACCCTAACCTGTACCCTAAACCGTCCCCGTCCCCTAACCCTAACCCTAACCCTTACCCGAAGCCTTACCCTCACCCGTTCCCTAATCCTAACCCGTACGCTAACACTAACCAGTACCCTAAAACGTACGCTCACCCTAAACCTTTGTCGTACCCTAACTTTTACCCTAAACCGTCCCCGTCCCCTAACCCTAACCCTAACCCTAACCCTTACCCGAAGCCTTACCCTCACCCGTCCCCTAATCCTAACCCGTACGCTAACACTAACCCGTACCCTAAAACGTACGCTCACCCTAAACCTTTGTCGTACCCTAACCTGTACCCTAAACCGTCCCCGTCCCGTAACCCTAACCCTAACCCTAACCCTAACCCTAACGCTTACCCGAAGCCTTACCCTCACCCGTCCCCTAATCCTAACCCGTACGCTAACACTAACCCGTACCCTAACACGTACGCTCACCCTAAACCGTTGTCGTACACTAACCTGTACCCTAAACCGTCGCCGTCCCCGTCCCCGTCCCCTAACCCTAACCCTAACCCTAACCCTTACCTGAAGCCTTACCCTCACCCGTCCCCTAATCCTAACCCGTACGCTAACACTAACCCGTACCCTAACACGTACGCTCACCCTAAACCGTTGTCGTACCCTAACCTGTAACCTAAACCGTCCCCGTCCCCTATCCCTAACCCTAACCCTTACCCGAAGCCTTACCCTCACCCGTCCCCTAATCCTCACCCGTACGCTAACACTAACCCATACCCTAACACGTACGCTCACCATAAACTGTTGTCGTACCCTAACCTGTACCCTAAACCGTCCCTGTCCCCGTCCCGTAACCCTAACCCTAACCCTAACACTAACCCTAACCGTTACCCAAAGCCTTACACTCACCCGTCCCCTAATCCTAACCCGTACGCTAACACTAACCCGTACTCTAACACGTACGCTCACCCTAAACCGCTGTCGTACCCTAACCTGTACCCTAAACTGTCCCCGTCCCCTAACCCTAACCCTAACCCTAACCCTAACCCTAACCCTTACCCGAAGACTTACCCTCACCCGTCCCCTAATCCTAAACCTTACGCTAACACTAACCCATACCCTAACACGTAAGCTTACCCTAAACCGTTTTCGTACCCTAACCTGTACCCTAAACCGTCCCCGTCCCAGTCCCCTAACCCTAACCCTAACCCTAACCCTTACCCGAAGCCTTACCCTCACCCGTACCCTAATCCTAACCCGTACGCCAACACTAACCCGTACCCTAACACGTACGCTCACCCTAAACCGTTGTCGTACCCTAACCTGTACCCTAAACCGTCCCTGTCCCCTAACCCTAACCCTAACCCTATCCCTTACCCGAAGCCTTACCCTCACCCGTCCCCTAATCCTAACCCGTACGCTAACACTAACCCGTACCCTAACACGTACGCTCATCCTAAACCGTTGTCGTACCCTAACCTGTAACCTAAACCGTCCCCGTCCCCTACCCCTAACCCTAACCCTTACCCGAAGCCTTACCGTCACCCGTCCCCTAATCCTCACCCGTACGCTAACACTAACCCGTACCCTAACACGTACGCTCACCCTAAACCGTTGTCATACCCTAACCTGTACCCTAAACCGTCCCCGTCCCCTAACCCTAACCCTAACCCTAACCCTATCCCTTACCCGAAGCCTTACCCTCACCCGTCCCCTAATCCTAACCCGTACGCAAACACTAACCCGTACCCTAACACGTACGCTCACCCTAAACCGTTGTCGTACCCTAACCTGTACCCTAAACCGTCCCCGTCCCCTAACCCTAACCCTTTCCCGAAGCCTTACCCTCACCCGTCCCCTAATCCTCACCCGTACGCTAACACTAACCCGTACCCTAACACGTACGCTCACCCTAAAACGTTGTCGTACACTAACCTGTACCCTAAACCGTCCCCGTCCCCTAACCCTAAACCTAACCCTAACCCTAACACTAACCCTTACCCGAAGCCTTACCCTCACCCGTCCCCTAATCCTCACCCGTACGCTAACACTAACCCGTACCCTAACACGTACGATCACCCTAAACCGTTGTCGTACACTAACCTGTACCCTAAACCGTCCCGGTCCCCTAAACCTAACCCTAACCCTAACCCTAACCCTAACCCTTACCCGAAGCCTTACCCTCACCCGTCCCCTAATCCTAACCCGTACGCTAACACTAACCCATACCCTAACACGTACGCTCACCCTAAACGGTTGTCGTACCCTAACCTGTACCCTAAACCGTCCACGTCCCCTAACCCTAACCCTAACCCTAACCCTAACCCTTACCCGAAGCCTTACCCTAACCCGTCCCCTAATCCTAACCCGTACGTTAACACTAACCCATACCCTAACACGTACCCTCACCCTAAACTGTTGTCGTACCCTAACTTGTACCCTAAACCGTCCCTGTGCCCGTCCCCTAACCCTAACCCTAACCCTAACCCTAACCCTTTCCCGAAGCCTTACCCTCACCCGTCCCCTAATCCTAACCCGTACGCTAACACTAACCCATACCCTAACACGTACGCTCACCCTAAACCGTAGTCGTACCCTAACCTGTACCCTAAACCGTCCCCGTCCCCTAACCCTAACCCAAACCCTAACCCTAACCCTAACCCTTACGCGAAGCCTTACCGTCACCCGTCCCCTAATCCTAACCCGTACGCTAACACTAACCCGTACCCTAACACGTACGCTCAACCTAAACCGTTGTCGTACCCTAACCTGTACCCTAAACCGTCCCCGTCCCCTAACCCTAACCCTTACCCGAAGCCTTACCCTCACCCGTTCCCTAATCCTAACCCGTACGCTAACACTAACCAGTACCCTAACACGTACGCTCACCCTAAACAGTTGTCGTACCCTAACTTGTACCCTAAACCGTCCCCGTCCCCTAACCCTAACCCTAACCCTTACCCGAAGCCTTACCCTCACCCGTCCCCTAATCCTAACCCGTACGCTAACACTAATCCGTACCCTATAACGTACGCTCACCCTAAACCGTTGTCGTACCCTAACCTTTACCCTAAACGGTCCCCGTCCCCTAACCCTAACCCTAACCCTAACCCTAACCCTAACGCTTACCCGAAGCCTTACCCTCAGCCGTGCCCTAATCCTAACCCGTACGCTAACACTAACCCGTACCCTAACACGTACGCTCACCCTAAACCGTTGTCGTACACTAACCTGTACCCTAAACCGTCGCCGTCCCCGTCCCCGTCCCCTAACCCTAACCCTAACCCTAACCCTTACCCGAAGCCTTACCCTCACCAGTCCCCTAATCCTAACCCGTACGCTAACACTAACCGGTACCCTAAAACGTACGCTCATCCTAAACTGTTGTCGTACACTAACCTGTACCCTAAACCGTCCCTGTCCCCGTCCCGTAACCCTAACCCTAACCCTAACAATAAACCTAACCCTTACCCGAAGCCTTACACTCACCCGTCCCCTAATGCTAATCCGTACGCTAACACTAACCCGTACCCTAACACGTACGCTCACCCTAAAACGTTGTCGTACCGTAACCTGTACCCTAAACTGTCCCCGTCCCCTAACCCTAACCCTAACCCTAACCCTAACCCTAACACTTACCCGAAGACTTACCCTCACCCGTCCCCTAATCCTAACCCTTACGCTAACACTAACCCATACCCTAACACGTAAGCTCACCCTAAACCGTTTTCGTACCCTACCCTGTACCCTAAACCGTCACCGTCCCCGTCCCCTAATCCTAACCCTAACCCTAACCCTTACCCGAAGCCTTACCCTCACCCGTCCCCTAATCCTAACCCGTACGCCAACACTAACCCGTACCGTAACACGTACGCTCACCCTAAACTGTTGTCGTACACTAACCTGTACCCTAAACCGTCCCCGTCCCCTAACCCTAACCCTAACCCTTACCCGAAGCCTTACCCTCACCCGTCCCCTAATCCTCACCCGTACGCTAACACTAACCCGTACCCTAACACATACGCTCTCCCTAAAACATTGTCGTACCCTAACCTGTACCCTAAACAGTCCCCGTCCCCTAACCCTAACCCTAACCCTAACCCTAACCCTAACCCTTACCCGAAGCCTTACGCTCACCCGTCCACTAATCCTAACCCGTACGCTAACACTAACCCGTACCCTAACACGTACGCTCACCCTAAACCGTTGTCGTACCCTAACCTGTACCCTAAACCGTCCCCGTCCCCTAACCCTAAACCTAACCCTAGTCCTAACCCTAACCCTTTCCCGAAGCCTTACCCTCACCCGTCCCTTAATCCTCACCCGTACGCTAACACTAACCCGTACCCTAACACGTACGCTCAACCTAAACCGTTGTCGTACCCTAACCTGTACCCTAAACCGTCCCCGTGCCCTAACCCTAACCCTAACCCTAAACCTAACCCTTACCCGAAGCCTTACCCTCACCCGTCCCCTAATCCTAACCCGTACGCTAACACTAACCCGTACCCTAACACGTACGCTCAGCCTAAACGGTTGTAGTACCCTAACCTGTACCCTAAACCATCCACGTCCCCTAACCTTAACCCTAACCCTAACCCTAAACCTTACCCGAAGCCTTACCCTATACCGTCCCCTAATCCTAACCCGTACGTTAACACTAACCCGTACCCTAACACGTACCCTCACCCTAAACCGTTGTCGTACACTAACTTGTACCCTAAACCGTCCCCGTGCCCCTCCCCTAACCCTAACTCTAACCCTAACCCTAACCCTTTCCCGAAGCCTTACCCTCACCCGTCCCCTAATCCTAACCCGTACGCTAACACTAACCCATACCCTAACACGTACGCTCACCCTAAACCTTTGTCGTACGCTAACGTGTACCCTAAACCGTCCCGGTCCCCTAACCCTAACCCTAACCCTAACCCTAACCCTTACCCGAAGCCTTACCCTCACACGTCCCCTAATCCTAACCCGTACGCTAACACTAACCCATACCCTAACACGTACGCTCACACTAAACCGTTGTCGTACCCTAACTTGTACCCTAAACCGTCCCGGTCCCCTAACCCTAACCCTAACCCTAACCCTAACCCTAACCCTAAACCTTACCCGAAGCCTTACCCTCACCCGTCCCCTAATCCTAACCCGTACACTAACACTAACCCATACCCTAACACGTACGCTCACCCTAAACCGTTGACGTACCCTAACCTGTACACTATACCGTCCCCGCCCCCTAACCCTAACCCTAACCCTAACCCTTACCCGAAGCCTTACACTCACCCGTCCCCTAATCCTAACCCGTACGCTAACACTAACCCGTACCCTAACACGTACGCTCACCCTAAACCGTTGTCGTACCCTAACCTGTACCCTAAACCGTCCCCGTCCCCGTCCCCTAACCCTAACCCTAACCCTAACCCTAACCTTTACCCGAAGCCTTACCCTCAGCCGTCCTCTAAACCTAACCCGTACGCTAACACTAACCCGTACCCTAACACGTACGCTCACCCTAAATCTTTGTCGTACCCTAACCTGTACCCTAAACCGTCCCCGTCCCCGTCCCCGTCCCCGTACCCTAACCCTAACCCTTACCCGAAGCCTTACCCTCACCCGTCCCCTAATCCTCACCCGTACGCTAACACTAACCCGTACCCTAACACGTACGCTCACCATAAACTGTTGTCGTACCCTAACCTGTACCCTAAACCGTCCCTGTCCCCGTCCCGTAACCCTAACCCTAACCCTAACACTAACCCTAACCCTTACCCGAAGCCTTACACTCACCCGTCCCCTAATCCTAACCCGTACGCTAACACTAACCCGTACCCTAACACGTACGCTCACCCTAAACCGCTGTCGTACCCTAACCTGTACCCTAAACTGTCCTCGTCCCCTAACCCTAACCCTAACCCTAACCCTAACCCTAACCCTTACCCGAAGCCTTACCCTCACCCGTCCTCTAATCCTAACCCGTACGCTAACACTAACCCGTACCCTAACACGTACCCTCACCCTAAACCGTTGTCTTATCCTAACCTGTACCCTCAACCGTCCCCGTGCCCGTCCCCTAACCCTAAAGCTAACCCTAACCCTAACCCTTTCCCGAAGCCTTACCCTCACCCGTCCCCTAATCCTAACCCGTACGCTAACACTAACCCGTACCCTAACACGTACGCTCACCCTAAACCGTTGTCAAACCCTAACCTGTACCCTAAACCGTCCCCGTCCCCTAACCCTAATCCTAACCCTTACCCGAAGCCTTCCCCTCACCCGGCCCCTAATCCTAACCCGTACGCTAACACTAAGCCATACCCTAACACGTACGCTCACCCTAAACCGTTGTCGTACCCTAACCTGTACCCTAAACCGTCCCCGTCCCCTAACACTAACCTTAACCCTAACCCTAACCCTAACCTTTACCCGAAGCCTTACCCTCACCCATCCCCTAATCCAACCCGTACGCTAAACCTAACCAGTACCCTAACACGTACGCTCACCCTAAACCGTTGTCGTACCCTTACCTGTACCCTAAACCGTCCCCGTCCCCGTCCCGGTCCCCTAACCCTAACTCTAAACCTAACCCTTACCCGAAGCCTTACCCTCACCCGTCCTCTAATCCTAACCCGTACGCTAACACTAACCCATACCCTAACATGTACGCTCACCCTAAACCATTGTCATACCCTAACCTGTACCCTAAACCGTCCCTGTCCCCGTCCCCTAACCCTAACCCTAACCCTAACACTAACCCTTACCAGAAGCCTTACCCTCACCCGTCCCCTAATCCTAACCCGTACGCTAACACTAACCCGTACCCTAACACGTACGCTCACCATAAACCGTTGCGGTACACTAACCTGTACCCTAAACCGTCCCCGTCCCTGTCCCCTAACCCTAACCCTAACCCTAACCCTTACCCGAAGCCTTACCCTCACCCGTCCCCTAATCCTAACCCGTACGCTAACACTAATCCGTACCCTAACACCTATGCTCACCCTAAATCGTTGTCGTACCCTAACATGTACCCTAAACCGTCCCCATCCCCTAACCATAAACCTAAACCTAACCCAACCCTAACACTTACCCGAAGCCTTACACTCACCCGTCCCCTAATCCTAACCCGTACGCTAACCCTAACCCGTACCCTAACACGTACGCTCACCCTAAACCGTTGTCGTACACTAAACTGTACCCTACACCGTCTCCGTCCCCTAACCCTAACCCTAACCCTAACCCTAATCCTAACTCTTACCTGAAGCCTTACCCTCACCCGTCCCCTAATCCTAACACGTACGCTAACACTAACCCGTACCCTAACACGTACGCTCACCCTAAATCATTGTCGTACCCTAACCTTTACCCTAAACCGTTCCCGTCCCCTAACCCTAACCCTAACCCTAACCCTAACCCTAACCCTTACCTGAAGCCTTACCCTCACCCGTCCCCTAATCCTAACTCGTACGCTAACACTGACCCGTACCCTAACACGTACGATCACCATAAACCGTTGTCGTACCGTGACCTGTACCCTAAACCGTCCCCGTCCCCTAACCCTAACCCTAACCCTAACCCTAAACCTAACCCTTACCCGAAGCCTTACACTCACCCGTCCCCTAAACCTCACCCGTACGCTAACACTAACCCGTACCCTAACACGTACGCTCACCCTAAACCGTTGTCGTACCCTAACTTGTACCCTAAACCGTCCCCGTCCCCTAACCCTAACCCTAACCCTAACCCTTACCCGAAGCCTTACCCTCACCCGTCACCTAATTCTAAACCGTACGCTAACACTAACCCGTACCCTAACACGTACGCTCACCCTAAACCGTTGTCGTACCCTAACCTGTACCCTAAACCGTCCCCGTCCCCTAACCCTAACCATAACCCTAACCCTAACCCTTACCCGAAGCCTTACCCTCACCCGTCCCCTAATCCTAACCCGTACGCTAACACTAACCCGTACCCTAACACGTACGCTCACCCTAAACAGTTGTCGTACCCTAACCTGTACCCTAAACCGTCCCCGTCCCCTAACCCTAACCCTAACCCTAACCCTAACCCTTACCCAAAACCTTACCCTCACCCGTCCCCTAATCCTAACCCGTACGCTAACACTAACCCGTACCCTAACACGTACGCTCACCCTAAACCGTTGTCGTACCCTAACCTGTACCCTAAACCGTCCCCATCCCCTAAACCTAACCCTAACCCTTACCCGAAGCCTTACCCTCACCCGTCCCCTAATCCTAACCTATACGCTAACACGAACCCATACCCTAACACGTACGCTCACCCTAAACCGTTGTCGTACCCTAACCTGTACCCTAAACCGTCCCCGTCCACTAACCCTAACCCTAACCCTAACCCTAACCCTAACGCTTACCCGAAGCCTTACCCTCACCCGTCCCCTAATCCTAACCCGTACGCTAACACTAACCCGTACCCTAACACGTACGCTCACCCTAAACCGTTGTCGTACATTAACCTGTACCCTAAACCGTCGCCGTCCCCGTCCCCGTCCCCTAACCCTAACCCTAACCCTAACCCTTACCCGAAGCCTTACCGTCACCTGTCCCCTAATCCTAACCCGTACGCTAACACTAACCCGTACCCTAACACGTACGCTCACCCTAAACTGTTGTCGTACCCTAACCTCTACCCTAAACCGTCCCTGTCCCCGTCCCGTAACCCTAACCCTAACCCTAACACTAACCCTAACCCTTACCCTCACCCGTCCCCTAATCCTAACCCGTATGCTAACACTAACCCGTACCCTAACACGTAAGCTCACCCTAAACCGTTGTCGTACCCTAACCTGTACCCTAAAGCGTCCCCGTCCCCTAACGCTAACCCTAACCCTAACCCTAACCCTAACCCTTACCCGAAGACTTACCCTCAATCGTCCCCTAATCCTAAACCTTACGCTAACACTAACCCGTACCCTAACACGTAAGCTCACCCTAAACCGTTGTCGTACCCTAACCTGTACCCTAAACCGTCCCCGTCCCCGTCCCCTAACCCTAACCCTAACCCTAACACTAACCCTTACCCGAAGCCTTACCCTCACCCGTCCCCTAATCCTCACCCGTACGCTAACACTAACCCGTACCCTAACACGTACGCTCACCCTAAAATATTGTCGTACCCTAACCTGTACCCTAAACAGTCCCCGTCCCCTAACCCTAACCCTAACCCTAACCCTAACCCTAACCTTTACCCAAAGCCTTACCCTCACCCATCCCCTAATCCTAACCCGTACGCTAAACCTAACCAGTACCCTAACACGTACGCTCACCCTAAACCGTTGTCGTACCCTTACCTGTACCCTAAACCGTCCCCGTCCCCGTCCCCGTCCCCTAACCCTAACCCTAAACCTAACCCTTACCCGAAGCCTTACCCTCACCCGTCCTCTAATCCTAACCCGTACGCTAACACTAACCCATACCCTAATATTTACGCTCACCCTAAACAGTTGTCGTACCCTAACCTGTACCCTAAACCGTCCCTGTCCCCTTCCCCTAACCCTAACCCTAACCCTAACACTAACCCTTACCCGAAGCCTTACCCTCACCCGTCCCCTAATCCTAATCCGTACGCTAACACTAACCCGTACCCTAACACGTACGCTCACCCTAAACCGTTGTCATACCCTAACCTGTACCCTAAACCGTCCCCGTCCCCTAACCCTAACCCTAACCCTAAACCTTACTCGAAGCCTTACCCTCACCCGTCCCCTAATCCTAACCTGTACGCTAACACTAACCCGTACCCTAACACGTACGCTCACCCTAAATCGTTGTCGTACCCTAACCTGTACCCTAAACCGTCACCGTACCCTAACCCTAACCCTAACCCTAACCCTAACATTTACCAGAAGCCTTATCCTCACCCGTCCCCTAATCCTAACCCGTACGCTAACACTAACCCGTACCCTAACACGTACGCTCACCCTAAACCGTTGTCGTACCCTAACCTGTACCCTAAACCGTCCCCGTCCCCTAATCCTAACCCTAACCCTAACCCTAACCCTTACCCGAAGCCTTACCCTCACCCGTCCCCTTATCCTAACCCGTGCGCTAACACTAACCCGTACCCTAACTCGTACGCTCACCCTAAACCGTTGTCGTACCCTAACCTGTACCCTAAACCGTCCCCGTCCCCTAACCCTAACCCTAACCCTTACCCGAAGCCTTACCCTCACCCGTACCCTAATCCTCACCCGTACGCTAACACTAACCCGTACCCTAACACGTACGCTCACCCTAAAACATTGTCGTACCCTAACCTGTACCCTAAACAGTCCCCGTCCCCTAACCCTAACCCTAACCCTAACCCTAACCCTTACCCGAAGCCTTACGCTCACCCGTCCCCTAATGCTAACCCGTACGCTAACACTAACCCGTACCCTAACATGTACGCTCACCCTAAACCGTTGTCGTACCCTAACCTGTACCCTAAACCGTCCCCGTCCTCTAACCCTAAACCTAACCCTAGTCCTAACCCTAACCCTTACCCGAAGCCTTACCCTCACCCGTCCCCTAATCCTCACCCGTACGCTAACACTAACCCGTACCCTAACACGTACGCTCAACCTAAACCGTTGTCGTACCCTAACATGTACCCTAAACCGTCCCCGTCCCCTAACCCTAACCCTAACCCTAAACCTAACCCTTACCCGAAGCCTTACCCTCACCCGTCCCCTAATCCTAACCCGTATGCTAACACTAACCCGTACCCTAACACGTACGCTCACCCTAAACGGTTGTCGTACCCTAACCTGTACCCTAAACCGTCCACGTCCCCTAACCTTAACCCTAACCCTAACCCTAAACCTTACCCGAAGCCTTACCCTATACCGTCCCCTAATCCTAACCCGTACGTTAACACTAACCCGTACCCTAACACGTACCCTCACCCTAAACCGTTGTCGTACACTAACTTGTACCCTAAACCGCCCCCGTGCCCGTCCCCTAACCCTAACTCTAACCCCAACCCTAAACCTTTCCCGAAGCCTTACCCTCACCCGTCCCCTAATCCTAACCCGTACGCTAACACTAACCCATACCCTAACACGTACGCTCACCCTAAACCGTTGTCGTACCCTAAATTGTACCCTAAACCGTCCCGGTCCCCTAACCCTAACCCTAACCCTAACCCTAACCCTAACCCTAAACCTTACCCGAAGCCTTACCCTCACCCGTCCCCTAATCCTAACCCGTACACTAACACTAACCCATACCCTAACACGTACGCTCATCCTAAACCGTTGACGTACCCTAACCTGTACACTATACCGTCCCCGCCCCCTAACCCTAACCCTAACCCTAACCCTAACCCTTACCCGAAGCCTTACACTCACCCGTCCCCTAATCCTAACCCGTACGCTAACACTAACCCGTACCATAACACGTACGCTCACCCTAAACCATTGTCGTACCCTAACCTGTACCCTAAACCGTCCCCGTCCCCGTCCCCTAACCCTAACCCTAACCCTAACCCTAACCTTTACCCGAAGCCTTACCCTCAGCCGTCCTCTAACCCTAACCCGTACGCTAACACTAACCCGTACCCTAACACGTACGCTCACCCTAAATCTTTGTCGTACCCTAACCTGTACCCTAAACCGTCCCCGTCCCCGTCCCCGTCCCCGTCCCCTAACCCTAATCCTAACCCTTACCCGAAGCCTTACCCTCACCCGTCCCCTAATCCTAACCCATACGCTAACACTAACCCATACCCTAACATGTACGCTCACCCTAAACCATTGTCGTACCCTAACCTGTACCCTAAACCGTCCCTGTCCCCGTCCCCTAACCCTAACCCTAGCCCTAACCCTAACCCTAACCCTTACCCGAAGCCTTACCCTCACCCGTCCGCTAATCCTAACCCGTACGTTAACACTAACCCGTACCCTAACACGTACGCTCACCCTAAACCTATGTCGCAGCCGAACCTGTACCCTAAACCGTCCCCGTCCCCTAACCCCAACCCTAACCCTTACCCGAAGCCTTACCCTCACCCGTTACCTAATCCTAACCCGTACGCTAACACTAACCAGTACCCTAAAACGTACGCTCACCCTAAACCTTTGTCGTACCCTAACTTTTACCCTAAACGGTCCCCGTCCCCTAACCCTAACCCTAACCCTAACCCTAACATTAACGCTTACCCGAAGCCTTACCCTCACCCGTCCCCTAATCCTAACCCGTACGCTAACACTAACCCGTACCCTAACACGTACGCTCACCCTAAACCGTTGTCGTACCCTAACCTGTACCCTAAACCGTCGCCGTCCCCGTCCCGTCCCCTAACCCTAACCCTAACCCTAAACCTTACCCGAAGACTTACCCTCACCCGTCCCCTAATCCTAACCCGTACGCTAACACTAACCCGTACCCTAACACGTACGCTCACCCTAAACTGTTGTCGTACCCTAACCTCTACCCTAAACCGTCCCTGTCCCCGTCCCGTAACCCTAACCCTAACCCTAACACTAACCCTAACACTTACCCGAAGCCTTACCCTCACCCGTCCCCTAATCCTAACCCGTACGCTAACACTAACACGTACCCTAACACGTACGCTCACCCTAAACCGTTGTCGTACCCTAACCTGTACCCTAAAGCGTCCCCGTCCCCTAACGCTAACCCTAACCCTAACCCTAACCCTAACCCTTACCCGAAGACTTACCCTCAACCATCCCCTAATCCTAACCCTTACGCTAACACTAACCCGTACCCTAACACGTAAGCTCACCCTAAACCGTTGTCGTACCCTAACCTGTACCCTAAACCGTCCCCGTCCCCGTCCCCTAACCCTAACCCTAACCCTAACACTAACCCTTACCCGAAGCCTTACCCTCACCCGTCCCCTAAACCTAATCCGTACGCTAACACTAACCCGTACCCTAACACGTACGCTCACCCTAAACCGTTGTCATACCCTAACCTGTACCCTAAACCGTCCCCGTCCCCTAACCCTAACCCTAACCCTAAACCTAACCCTTACCCGAAGCCTTACCCTCACCCGTCCCCTAATCCTAACCTGTACGCTAACACTAACCCGTACCCTAACACGTACGCTCACCCTAAATCGTTGTCGTACCCTAACATGTACCCTAAACCGTCACCGTACCCTAACCCTAACCGTAACCCTAACCCTACCCCTAACACTTACCCGAAGCCTTACCCTCACCCGTCCCCTTATCCTAACCCGTACGCTAACACTAACCCGTACCCTAACACGTACGCTCACCCTAAACCGTTGTCGTACCCTAACCTGTAGCCTGAACCGTCCCCGTCCCCTAACCCTAACCCTAACCCTAACCCTAACCATTACCCGAAGCCTTACCCTCACCCGTCTCCTTATCCTAACCCGTGCGCTAACACTAACCCGTACCCTAACTCGTACGCTCACCCTAAACCGTTGTCGTACCCTAACCTGTACCCTAAACCGTCCCCGTCCCCTAACCCTAACCCTAACCCTTACCCGAAGCCTTACCCTCACACGTCCCCTAATCCTCACCCGTACGCTAACACTAACCCGTACCCTAACACGTACGCTCACCCTAAAATATTGTCGTACCCTAACCTGTACCCTAAACAGTCCCCGTCCCCTAACCCTAACCCTAACCCTAACCCTAACCCTAACCCTTACCCGAAGCCTTACCCTAACCCGTCCCCTAATCCTAACCCCTACACTAACACTAATACGTAACCTAACATGTACGCTCACCCTAAACCGTTGACGTACACTAACCTGTACCCTAAAACGTCCCTGTCCCCTAACCCTACCCCTAACCCTAACCCTAACCCTAACCCTTACCGAAAGCCTTCCCCTCACCCGTCCCCTAATCCTAAACCGTACGCTAACACTAACCCGTACCCTAACACGTACGCTCACCCTAAACGGTTGTCGTACCCTAACCTGTACCCTAAACCGTCCCCGTCCCCTAACCCTAACCTTAACCCTAACCCTAACCCTAACCTTTACCTGAAGCCTTACCCTCACCCATCCCCTAATCCTAACCCGTACGCTAAACCTAACCAGTACCCTAACACGTACGCTCACCCTAAACCGTTGTCGTACCCTTACCTGTACCCTAAACCGTCCCCGTCCCCGTCCCCGTCCCCTAACCCTAACCCTAAACCTAACCCTTACCCGAAGCCTTACCCTCACCCGTCCTCTAATCCTAACCCGTACGCTAACACTAACCCATACCCTAATATTTACGCTCACCCTAAACAGTTGTCGTACCCTAACCTGTACCCTAAACCGTCCCTGTCCCCGTCCCCTAACCCTAACCCTAACCCTAACCTGTACCCTAAAGCGTCCCCGTCCCCTAACGCTAACCCTAACCCTAACCCTAACCCTAACCCTTACCCGAAGCCTTACCCTCAACCATCCCCTAATCCTAACCCGTACGCTAACACTAACCCGTACCCTAAAACGTACGCTCACCCTAAACCTTTGTCGTACCCTAACCTGTACCCTAAACCGTCCCCGTCCCGTAACCCTAACCCTAACCCTAACCCTAACCCTAACGCTTACCCGAAGCCTTACCCTCACCCGTCCCCTAATCCTAACCCGTACGCTAACACTAACCCGTACCCTAACACGTACGCTCACCCTAAACCGTTGTCGTACACTAACCTGTACCCTAAACCGTCGCCGTCCCCGTCCCCGTCCCCTAACCCTAACCCTAACCCTAACCCTTACCTGAAGCCTTACCCTCACCCGTCCCCTAATCCTAACCCGTACGCTAACACTAACCAGTACCCTAACACGTACGCTCACCCTAAACCGTTGTCGTACCCTAACCTGTAACCTAAACCGTCCCCGTCCCCTACCCCTAACCCTAACCCTTACCCGAAGCCTTACCCTCACCCGTCCCCTAATCCTCACCCGTACGCTAACACTAACCCGTACCCTAACACGTACGCTCACCATAAACTGTTGTCGTACCCTAACCTGTACCCTAAACCGTCCCCGTCCCAGTCCCCTAACCCTAACCCTAACCCTAACCCTTACCCGAAGCCTTACCCTCACCCGTACCCTAATCCTAACCCGTACGCCAACACTAACCCGTACCCTAACACGTACGCTCACCCTAAACAGTTGTCGTACACTAACCTGTACCCTAAACCGTCCCCAACCCCTAACCCTAACCCTAAACCTAACCCTAACCCTTACCCGAAGCCTTACCCTCACCCGTTCCCTAATCCTAACCCGTACGCTAACAGTAACCCGTACCCTAACACGTACGCTCACCCTAAACCGATGTCATACCCTAACCTGTACCCTAAACCGTCCCTGTCCCCTAACCCTAACCCTAACCCTATCCCTTACCCGAAGCCTTACCCTCACCCGTCCCCTAATCCTAACCCGTACGCTAACACTAACCCGTACCCTAACACGTACGCTCACCCTAAACCGTTGTCGTACCCTAACCTGTAACCTAAACCGTCCCCGTCCCCTATCCCTAACCCTAACCCTTACCCGAAGCCTTACCGTCACCCGTCCCCTAATCCTCAACCGTACGCTAACACTAACCCGTACCCTAACACGTACGCTCACCCTAAACCGTTGTCATACCCTAACCTGTACCCTAAACCGTCCCCGTCCCCTAACCCTAACCCTAACCCTAACCCTATCCCTTACCCGAAGCCTTACCCTCACCCGTCCCCTAATCCTAACCCGTACGCAAACACTAACCCGTACCCTAACACGTACGCTCACCCTAAACCGTTGTCGTACCCTAACCTGTACCCTAAACCGTCCCCGTCCCCTAACCCTAACCCTTACCCGAAGCCTTACCCTCACCCGTCCCCTAATCCTCACCCGTACGCTAACACTAACCCGTACCCTAACACGTATGCTCACCCTAAACCGTTGTCGTACACTAACCTGTACCCTAAACCGTCCCGGTCCCCTAAACCTAACCCTAACCCTAACCCTAACCCTAACCCTTACCCGAAGCCTTACCCTCACCCGTCCCCTAATCCTAACCCGTACGCTAACACTAACCCATACCCTAACACGTACGCTCACCCTAAACGGTTGTCGTACCCTAACCTGTACCCTAAACCGTCCACGTACCCTAACCCTAACCCTAACCCTAACCCTAACCCTTACCCGAAGCCTTACCCTAACCCGTCCCCTAATCCTAACCCGTACGTTAACACTAACCCATACCCTAACACGTACCCTCACCCTAAACTGTTGTCGTACCCTAACTTGTACCCTAAACCGTCCCTGTGCCCGTCCCCTAACCCTAACCCTAACCCTAACCCTAACCCTTTCCCGAAGCCTTACCCTCACCCGTCCCATAATCCTAACCCGTACGCTAACACTAACCCATACCCTAACACGTACGCTCACCCTAAACCGTAGTCGTACCCTAACCTGTACCCTAAACCGTCCCCGTCCCCTAACCCTAACCCAAACCCTAACCCTAACCCTAACCCTAACCCTTACGCGAAGCCTTACCGTCACCCGTCCCCTAATCCTAACCCGTACGCTAACACTAACCCGTACCCTAACACGTACGCTCAACCTAAACCGTTGTCGAACCCTAACCTGTACCCTAAACCGTCCCCGTCCCCTAACCCTAACCCTTACCCGAAGCCTTAACCTCACCCGTTCCCTAATCCTAACCCGTACGCTAACACTAACCAGTACCCTAACACGTACGCTCACCCTAAACCGTTGTCGTACCCTAACTTGTACCCTAAACCGTCCCCGTCCCCTAACCCTAATCCTAACCCTTACCCGAAGCCTTACCCTCACCCGTCCCCTAATCCTAACCCGTACGCTAACACTAATCCGTACC
Organism: Delphinapterus leucas; assembly: GCF_059928025.1. Classification (NCBI taxonomy): domain Eukaryota; kingdom Metazoa; phylum Chordata; class Mammalia; order Artiodactyla; family Monodontidae; genus Delphinapterus; species Delphinapterus leucas. Next base: position 111,911,064 of record NC_143135.1, on the reverse strand, counting down.
CTAAAACGTACGCTCACCCTAAACCGTTGTCGTACCCTAACCTTTACCCTAAACGGTCCCCGTCCCCTAACCCTAACCCTAACCCTAACCCTAACCCTAACGCTTACCCGAAGCCTTACCCTCACCCGTGCCCTAATCCTAACCCGTACGCTAACACTAACCCGTACCCTAACACGTACGCTCACCCTAAACCTTTGTCGTACACTAACCTGTACCCTAAACCGTCGCCGTCCCCGTCCCCGTCCCCGAACCCTAACCCTAACCCTAACCCTTACCCGAAGCCTTACCCTCACCCGTCCCCTAATCCTAACCCGTACGCTAACACTAACCGGTACCCTAAAACGTACGCTCATCCTAAACTGTTGTCGTACACTAACCTGTACCTTAAACCGTCCCTGTCCCCGTCCCGTAACCCTAACCCTAACCCTAACAATAAACCTAACCCTTACCCGAAGCCTTACACTCACCCGTCCCCTAATCCTAATCCGTACGCTAACACTAACCCGTACCCTAACACGTACGCTCACCCTAAAACGTTGTCGTACCCTAACCTGTACCCTAAACTGTCCCCGTCCCCTAACCCTAACCCTAACCCTAACCCTAACCCTAACCCTTACCCGAAGACTTACCCTCACCCGTCCCCTAATCCTAACCCTTACGCTAACACTAACCCATACCCTAACACGTAAGCTCACCCTAAACCGTTTTCGTACCCTACCCTGTACCCTAAACCGTCCCCGTCCCCGTCCCCTAATCCTAACCCTAACGCTAACCCTTACCCGAAGACTTACCCTCACCCGTCCCCTAATCCTAACCCGTACGCCAACACTAACCCGTACCGTAACACGTACGCTCACCCTAAACCGTTGTCGTACACTAACCTGTACCCTAAACCGTCCCCGTCCCCTAACCCTAACCCTAACCCTTACCCGAAGTCTTACCCTCACCCGTCCCCTAATCCTCACCCGTACGCTAACACTAACCCGTACCCTAACACGTACGCTCACCCTAAAACATTGTCGTACCCTAACCTGTACCCTAAACAGTCCCCGTCCCCTAACCCTAACCCTAACCCTAACCCTAACCCTAACCCTTACCCGAAGCCTTACGCTCACCCGTCCCCTAATCCTAACCCGTACGCTAACACTAACCCGTACCCTAACACGTACGCTCACCCTAAACCGTTGTCGTACCCTAACCTGTACCCTAAACCGTCCCCGTCCCCTAACCCTAAACCTAACCCTAGTCCTAACCCTAACCCTTACCCGAAGCCTTACCCTCACCCGTCGCTTAATCCTCACCCGTACGCTAACACTAACCCGTACCCTAACACGTACGCTCAACCTAAACCATTGTCGTACCCTAACCTGTACCCTAAACCGTCCCCGTCCCCTAACCCTAACCCTAACCCTAAACCTAACCCTTACCCGAAGCCTTACCCTCACCCGTCCCCTAATCCTAACCCGTACGCTAACACTAACCCGTACCCTAACACGTACGCTCACCCTAAACCGTTGTAGTACCCTAACCTGTACCCTAAACCATCCATGTCCCCTAACCTTAACCCTAACCCTAACCCTAAATCTTACCCGAAGCCTTACCCTATACCGTCCCCTAATCCTAACCCGTACGTTAACACTAACCCGTACCCTAACACGTACCCTCACCCTAAACCGTTGTCGTACACTAACTTGTACCCTAAACCGTCCCCGTGCCCGTCCCCTAACCCTAACTCTAACCCTAACCCTAACCCTTTCCCGAAGCCTTACCCTCACCCGTCCCCTAATCCTAACCCGTACGCTAACACTAACCCATACCCTAACACGTACGCTCACCCTAAACCTTTGTCGTACGCTAACCTGTAACCTAAACCGTCCCGGTCCCCTAACCCTAACCCTAACCCTAACCCTAACCCTTACCCGAAGCCTTACCCTCACACGTCCCCTAATCCTAACCCGTACGCTAACACTAACCCATACCCTAACATGTACGCTCACCCTAAACCGTTGTCGTACCCTAACTTGTACCCTAAACCGTCCCGGTCCCCTAACCCTAACCCTAACCCTAACCCTAACCCTAACCCTAAACCTTACCCGAAGCCTTACCCTCACCCGTCCCCTAATCCTAACCCGTACACTAACACTAACCCATACCCTAACACGTACGCTCACCCTAAACCGTTGTCGTACCCTAACCTGTAACCTAAACCGTCCCCGTCCCCTATCCCTAACCCTAACCCTTACCCGAAGCCTTACACTCACACGTCCCCTAATCCTCACCCGTACGCTAACACTAACCCGTACCCTAACACGTACGCTCACCATAAACTGTTGTCGTACCCTAACCTGTACCCTAAACCGTCCCTGTCCCCGTCCCGTAACCCTAACCCTAACCCTAACACTAACCCTAACCCTTACCCGAAGCCTTACACTCACCCGTCCCCTAATCCTAACCCGTACGCTAACACTAACCCGTACCCTAACACGTACGCTCACCCTAAACCGTTGTCATACCCTAACCTGTACCCTAAACCGTCCCTGTCCCCTAACCCTTACCCTAACCCTATCCCTTACCCGAAGCCATACCCTCACCCGTCCCCTAATCCTAACCCGTACGCTAACACTAACCCGTACCCTAACACGTACGCTCACCCTAAACCGTTGTCGTACCCTAACCTGTAACCTAAACCGTCCCCGTCCCCTATCCCTAACCCTAACCCTTACCCGAAGCCTTACCGTCACCCGTCCCCTAATCCTCACCCGAACGCTAACACTAACCCGTACCCTAACACGTACGCTCACCCTAAACCGTTGTCATACCCTAACCTGTACCCTAAACCGTCCCCGTCCCCTAACCCTAACCCTAACCCTAACCCTATCCTTTACCCGAAGCCTTACCCTCACCCGTCCCCTAATCCTAACCCGTACGCAAACACTAACCCGTACCCTAACACGTACGCTCACCCTAAACCGTTGTCGTACCCTAACCTGTACCCTAAACCGTCCCCGTCCCCTAACCCTAACCCTTACCCGAAGCCTTACCCTCACCCGTTCCCTAATCCTCACCCGTACGCTAACACTAACCCGTACCCTAACACGTACGCTCACCCTAAACCGTTGTCGTACACTAACCTGTACCCTAAACCGTCCCGGTCCCCTAAACCTAACCCTAACCCTAACCCTAACCCTAACCCTTACCCGAAGCCTTACCCTCACCCGTCCCATAATCCTAACCCGTACGCTAACACTAACCCATACCCTAACACGTACGCTCACCCTAAACGGTTGTCGTACCCTAACCTGTACCCTAAACCGTCCACGTCCCCTAACCCTAACCCTAACCCTAACCCTAACCCTTACCCGAAGCCTTACCCTAACCCGTCCCCTAATCCTAACCCGTACGTTAACACTAACCCATACCCTAACACGTACCCTCACCCTAAACTGTTGTCGTACCCTAACTTGTACCCTAAACCGTCCCTGTGCCCGTCCCCTAACCCTAACCCTAACATTAACCCTAACCCTTTCCCGAAGCCTTACCCTCACCCGTCCCCTAATCCTAACCAGTACGCTAACACTAACCCATACCCTAACACGTACGCTCACCCTAAACCGTAGTCGTACCCTAACCTGTACCCTAAACCGTCCCCGTCCCCTAACCCTAACCCAAACCCTAACCCTAACCCTAACCCTAACCCTTACGCGAAGCCTTACCGTCACCCGTCCCCTAATCCTAACCCGTACGCTAACACTAACCCGTACCCTAACACGTACGCTCAACCTAAACCGTTGTCGTACCCTAACCTGTACCCTAAACCGTCCCCGTCCCCTAACCCTAACCCTTACCCGAAGCCTTAACCTCACCCGTTCCCTAATCCTAACCCGTACGCTAACACTAACCAGTACCCTAACACGTAAGCTCACCCTAAACCGTTTTCGTACCCTACCCTGTACCCTAAACCGTCCCCGTCCCCGTCCCCTAATCCTAACCCTAACCCTAACCCTTACCCGAAGCCTTACCCTCACCCGTCCCCTAATCCTAACCCGTACGCCAACACTAACCCGTACCGTAACACGTACGCTCACCCTAAACCGTTGTCGTACACTAACCTGTACCCTAAACCGTCCCCGTCCCCTAACCCTAACCCTAACCCTTACCCGAAGCCTTACCCTCACCCGTCCCCTAATCCTCACCCGTACGCTAACACTAACCCGTACCCTAACACGTACGCTCACCCTAAAACATTTTCGTACCCTAACCTGTACCCTAAACCGTCCCCGTCCCCTAACCCTAACCCTAACCCTAACCCTAACCCTAACCCTTACCCGAAGCCTTACGCTCACCCGTCCCCTAATCCTAACCCGTACGCTAACACTAACCCGTACCCTAACACGTACGCTCACCCTAAACCGTTGTCGTACCCTAACCTGTACCCTAAACCGTCCCCGTCCCCTAACCCTAAACCTAACCCTAGTCCTAACCCTAACCCTTACCCGAAGCCTTACCCTCACCCGTCCCTTAATCCTCACCCGTACGCTAACACTAACCCGTACCCTAACACGTACGCTCAACCTAAACCGTTGTCGTACCCTAACCTGTACCCTAAACCGTCCCCGTCCCCTAACCCTAACCCTAACCCTAAACCTAACCCTTACCCGAAGCCGTACCCTCACTCGTCCCCTAATCCTAACCCGTACGCTAACACTAACCCGTACCCTAACACGTACGCTCACCCTAAACCGTTGTAGTACCCTAACCTGTACCCTAAACCATCCACGTCCCCTAACCTTAACCCTAACCCTAACCCTAAATCTTACCCGAAGCCTTACCCTATACCGTCCCCTAATCCTCACCCGTACGTTAACACTAACCCGTACCCTAACACGTACCCTCACCCTAAACCGTTGTCGTACACTAACTTGTACCCTAAACCGTCCCCGTGCCCGTCCCCTAACCCTAACTCTAACCCTAACCCTAACCCTTTCCCGAAGCCTTACCCTCACCCGTCCCCTAATCCTAACCCGTACGCTAACACTAACCCATACCCTAACACGTACGCTCACCCTAAACCTTTGTCGTACGCTAACCTGTACCCTAAACCGTCCCGGTCCCCTAACCCTAACCCTAACCCTAACCCTAACACTTACCCGAAGCCTTACCCTCACACGTCCCCTAATCCTAACCCGTACGCTAACACTAACCCATACCCTAACACGTACGCTCACCCTAAACCGTTGTCGTACCCTAACTTGTACCCTAAACTGTCCCGGTCCCCTAACCCTAACCCTAACCCTAACCCTAAACCTTACTCGAAGCCTTACCCTCACCCGTCCCCTAATCCTAACCCGTACACTAACACTAACCCATACCCTAACACGTACGCTCACCCTAAACCGTTGACGTACCCTAACCTGTACACTATTCCGTCCCCGCCCCCTAACCCTAACCCTAACCCTAACCCTTACCCGAAGCCTTACACTCACCCGTCCCCTAATCCTAACCCGTACGCTAACACTAACCCGTACCCTAACACGTACGCTCACCCTAAACCGTTGTCGTACCCTAACCTGTACCCTAAACCGTCCCCGTCCCAGTCCCCTAACCCTAACCCTAACCCTAACCTTTACCCGAAGCCTTACCCTCAGCCGTCCTCTAAACCTAACCCGTACGCTAACACTAACCCGTACCCTAACACGTACGCTCACCCTAAATCTTTGTCGTACCCTAACCTGTACCCTAAACCGTCCCCGTCCCCGTCCCCGTCCCCGTACCCTAACCCTAACCCTAACCCTTACCCGAAGCCTTACCCTCACCCGTCCCCTAATCCTAACCCGTACGCTAACACTAACCCGTACCCTAAAACGTACGCTCACCCTAAACCTTTGTCGTACCCTAACCTGTACCCTAAACCGTCCCCGTCCCGTAACCCTAACCCTAACCCTAACCCTAACCCTAACGCTTACCCGAAGCCTTACCCTCACCCGTCCCCTAATCCTAACCCGTACGCTAACACTAACCCGTACCCTAACACGTACGCTCACCCTAAACCGTTGTCGTACACTAACCTGTACCCTAAACCGTCGCCGACCCCGTCCCCGTCCCCTAACCCTAACCCTAACCCTAACCCTTACCTGAAGCCTTACCCTCACCCGTCCCCTAATCCTAACCCGTACGCTAACACTAACCCGTACCCTAACACGTACGCTCACCCTAAACCGTTGTCGTACCCTAACCTGTAACCTAAACCGTCCCCGTCCCCTATCCCTAACCCTAACCCTTACCCGAAGCCTTACCCTCACACGTCCCCTAATCCTCACCCGTACGCTAACACTAACCCGTACCCTAACACGTACGCTCACCATAAACTGTTGTCGTACCCTAACCTGTACCCTAAACCGTCCCTGTCCCCGTCCCGTAACCCTAACCCTAACCCTAACACTAACCCTAACCCTTACCCGAAGCCTTACACTCACCCGTCCCCTAATCCTAACCCGTACGCTAACACTAACCCGTACCCTAACACGTACGCTCACCCTAAACCGTTGTCATACCCTAACCTGTACCCTAAACCGTCCCTGTCCCCTAACCCTAACCCTAACCCTATCCCTTACCCGAACCCATACCCTCACCCGTCCCCTAATCCTAACCCGTACGCTAACACTAACCCGTACCCTAACACGTACGCTCACCCTAAACCGTTGTCGTACCCTAACCTGTAACCTAAACCGTCCCCGTCCCCTATCCCTAACCCTAACCCTTACCCGAAGCCTTACCGTCACCCGTCCCCTAATCCTCACCCGAACGCTAACACTAACCCGTACCCTAACACGTACGCTCTCCCTAAACCGTTGTCATACCCTAACCTGTACCCTAAACCGTCCCCGTCCCCTAACCCTAACCCTAACCCTAACCCTATCCTTTACCCGAAGCCTTACCCTCACCCGTCCCCTAATCCTAACCCGTACGCAAACACTAACCCGTACCCTAACACGTACGCTCACCCTAAACCGTTGTCGTACCCTAACCTGTACCCTAAACCGTCCCCGTCCCCTAACCCTAACCCTTACCCGAAGCCTTACCCTCACCCGTTCCCTAATCCTCACCCGTACGCTAACACTAACCCGTACCCTAACACGTACGCTCACCCTAAACCGTTGTCGTACACTAACCTGTACCCTAAACCGTCCCGGTCCCCTAAACCTAACCCTAACCCTAACCCTAACCCTAACCCTTACCCGAAGCCTTACCCTCACCCGTCCCATAATCCTAACCCGTACGCTAACACTAACCCATACCCTAACACGTACGCTCACCCTAAACGGTTGTCGTACCCTAACCTGTACCCTAAACCGTCCACGTCCCCTAACCCTAACCCTAACCCTAACCCTAACCCTTACCCGAAGCCTTACCCTAACCCGTCCCCTAATCCTAACCCGTACGTTAACACTAACCCATACCCTAACACGTACCCTCACCCTAAACTGTTGTCGTACCCTAACTTGTACCCTAAACCGTCCCTGTGCCCGTCCCCTAACCCTAACCCTAACATTAACCCTAACCCTTTCCCGAAGCCTTACCCTCACCCGTCCCCTAATCCTAACCAGTACGCTAACACTAACCCATACCCTAACACGTACGCTCACCCTAAACCGTAGTCGTACCCTAACCTGTACCCTAAACCGTCCCCGTCCCCTAACCCTAACCCAAACCCTAACCCTAACCCTAACCCTAACCCTTACGCGAAGCCTTACCGTCACCCGTCCCCTAATCCTAACCCGTACGCTAACACTAACCCGTACCCTAACACGTACGCTCAACCTAAACCGTTGTCGTACCCTAACCTGTACCCTAAACCGTCCCCGTCCCCTAACCCTAACCCTTACCCGAAGCCTTAACCTCACCCGTTCCCTAATCCTAACCTGTACGCTAACACTAACCAGTACCCTAACACGTAAGCTCACCCTAAACCGTTTTCGTACCCTACCCTGTACCCTAAACCGTCCCCGTCCCCTAACCCTAACCCTAACCCTAACCCTAAACCTTACCCGAAGCCTTACCCTCACCCGTCCCCTAATCCTAACCCGTACACTAACACTAACCCATACCCTAACACGTACGCTCACCCTAAACCGTTGACGTACCCTAACCTGTACACTATACCGTCCCCGCCCCCTAACCCTAACCCTAACCCTAACCCTTACCCGAAGCCTTACACTCACCCGTCCCCTAATCCTAACCCGTACGCTAACACTAACCCGTACCCTAACACGTACGCTCACCCTAAACCGTTGTCGTACCCTAACCTGTACCCTAAACCGTCCCCGTCCCCGTCCCCTAACCCTAACCCTAACCCTAACTTTTACCCGAAGCCTTACCCTCAGCCGTCCTCTAAACCTAACCCGTACGCTAACACTAACCCGTACCCTAACACGTACGCTCACCCTAAATCTTTGTCGTACCCTAACCTGTACCCTAAACCGTCCCCGTCCCCGTCCCCGTCCCCGTACCCTAACCCTAATCCTAACCCTTACCCGAAGCCTTACCCTCACACGTCCCCTAATCCTAACCCATACGCTAACACTAACCCATACCCTAACATGTACGCTCACCCTAAACCGTTGTCGTACCCTAACCTGTACCCTAAACCGTCCCTGTCCCCGTCCCCTAACCCTAACCCTAGCCCTAACCCTAACCCTAACCCTTACCCGAAGCCTTACCCTCACCCGTCCGCTAATCCTAACCCGTACGTTAACAATAACCCGTACCCTAACACGTACGCTCACCCTAAACCTATGTCGCAGCCGAACCTGTACCCTAAACCGTCCCCGTCCCCTAACCCTAACCCTAACCCTAACCCTAACCCTTACCCTCACCCGTCCCCAATCCTAACCCGTACGCTAACACTAACCCGTACCTTAACACGTACGCTCACCCTAAACCTTTGTCGTACCCTAACCTGTACCCTAAACCGTCCGCGTCCCCTAACCCTAACCCTAACCCTAACCCTAACCCTTACCCGAAGCCTTACACTCACCCGTCACCTAATCCTCACCCGTACGCTAACACTAACCCGTACCCTAACACGTACGCTCACACTAAACCGTTGTCGTACCCTAACCTGTATCCTAAACCGTCCCCGTCCCCTAACCCTAACCCTAACCCTTACCCGAAGCCTTACCCTCACCCGTTCCCCAATCCTAACCCGTACGCTAACACTAACCAGTACCCTAAAACGTACGCTCACCCTAAACCTTTGTCGTACCCTAACTTTTACCCTAAACCGTCCCCGTCCCCTAACCCTAACCCTAACCCTAACCCTTACCCGAAGCCTTACCCTCACCCGTCCCCTAATCCTAACCCGTACGCTAACACTAACCCGTACCCTAACACGTACGCTCACCCTAAACCGTTGTCGTACCCTAACCTGTAACCTAAACCGTCCCCGTCCCCTATCCCTAACCCTAACCCTTACCCGAAGCCTTAACCTCACCCGTCCCCTAATCCTCACCCGTACGCTAACACTAACCCGTACCCTAACACGTACGCTCACCATAAACTGTTGTCGTACCCTAACCTGTACCCTAAACCGTCCCTGTCCCCGTCCCGTAACCCTAACCCTAACCCTAACACTAACCCTAACCCTTACCCGAAGCCTTACACTCACCCGTCCCCTAATCCTAACCCGTACGCTAACACTAACCCGTACCCTAACACGTACGCTCACCCTAAACCGCTGTCGTACCCTAACCTGTACCCTAAACTGTCCCCGTCCCCGTCCCCTAACCCTAACCCTAACCCTAACCCTAACCCTTACCCGAAGACTTACCCTCACCCGTCCCCTAATCCTAAACCTTACGCTAACACTAACCCATACCCTAACACGTAAGCTTACCCTAAACCGTTTTCGTACCCTAACCTGTACCCTAAACCGTCCCCGTCCCAGTCCCCTAACCCTAACCCTAACCCTAACCCTTACCCGAAGCCTTACCCTCACCCGTACCCTAATCCTAATCCGTACGCCAACACTAACCCGTACCCTAACACGTACGCTCACCCTAAACCGTTGTCGTACACTAACCTGTACCCTAAACCGTCCCCGTCACCTAAACCTAAACCTAACCCTAACCCTAACCCTAACCCTTACCCGAAGCCTTACCCTCAACCGTCCCCTAATCCTCACCCGTACGCTAACACTAACCCGTACCCTAACACGTACGCTCACCCTAAACCGTTGTCGTACCCTAACATGTACCCTAAACCGTCCCCGTCCCCTAAACCTAACCCTAACCCTAACCCTAACCCTTACCCGAAGCCTTACCCTCACCCGTCCCCTAATCCTAACCCGTACGCTAACACTAACCCGTACCCTAACACGTACGCTCACCCTAAACGGTTGTCGTACCCTAACCTGTACCCTAAACCATCCACGTCCCCTAACCCTAACCCTAACCCTAACCCTAACCCTTACCCGAAGCCTTACCCTAACCCGTCCCCTAATCCTAACCCGTACGTTAACACTAACACGTACCCTAACACGTACCCTCACCCTAAACCGTTGTCGTACCCTAACTTGTACCCTAAACCGTCCCTTTGCCCGTCCCCTAACCCTAACCCTAACCCTAACCCTTTCCCGAAGCCTTACCCTCACCCGTCCCCTAATCCTAACCCGTACGCTAACACTAACCCATACCCTAACACGTACGCTCACCCTAAACCATTGTCGTACCCTAACCTGTACCCTAAACCGTCCCGGTCCCCTAACCCTAACCCTAACCCTAACCCTAACCCTTACCCGAAGCCTTACCCTCACCCGTCCCCTAATCCTAACCCGTACGATAACACTAACCTGTACCTTAACACGTACGCTCACCCTAAACCTTTGTCGAACCCTAACCTGTACCCTAAACCGTCCGCGTCCCCTAACCCTAACCCTAACCCTAACCATAACCCTAACCCGAAGCCTTACACTCACCCGTCACCTAATCCTCACCCGTACACTAACACTAACCCTTACCCTAACACGTACGCTCACCCTAAACCGTAATCGTACCCTAACCTGTACCCTAAACCGTCCCCGTCCCCTAACCCTAACCCAAACCCTAACCCTAACCCTAACCCTTACGCGAAGCCTTACCGTCACCCGTCCCCTAATCCTAACCCGTACGCTAACACTAACCCGTACCCTAACACGTACGCTCAACCTAAACCGTTGTCGTACCCTAACCTGTACCCTAAACCGTCCCCGTCCCCTATCCCTAACCCTTACCCGAAGCCTTAACCTCACCCGTTCCCTAATCCTAACCCGTACGCTAACACTAACCAGTACCCTAACACGTACGCTCACCCTAAACCGTTGTCGTACCCTAACTTGTACCCTAAACCGTCCCCGTCCCCTAATCCTAACCCTAACCCTTACCCGAAGCCTTACCCTCACCCGTCCCCTAACCCTAACCCGTACGCTAACACTAATCCGTACCCTAAAACGTACGCTCACCCTAAACCGTTGTCGTACCCTAACCTGTACCCTAAACGGTCCCCGTCCCCTAACCCTAACCCTAACCCTAACCCTAACCCTAACGCTTACCCGAAGCCTTACCCTCACCCGTGCCCTTATCCTAACCCGTACGCTAACACTAACCCGTACCCTAACACGTACGCTCACCCTAAACCGTTGTCGTACACTAACCTGTACCCTAAACCGTCACCGTCCCCGTCCCCGTCCCCTAACCCTAACCCTAACCCTAACCCTTACCCGAAGCCTTACCCTCACCCGTCCCCTAATCCTAACCCGTACGCTAACACTAACCCGTACCCTAAAACGTACGCTCATCCTAAACTGTTGTCGTTCACTAACCTGTACCCTAAACCGTCCCTGTCCCCGTCCCGTAACCCTAACCCTAACCCTAACAATAAACCTAACCCTTACCCGAAGCCTTACACTCACCCGTCCCCTAATCCTAATACGTACGCTAACACTAACCCGTACCCTAACACGTACGCTCACCCTAAAACGTTGTCGTACCCTAACCTGTACCCTAAACTGTCCCCGTCCCCTAACCCTAACCCTAACCCTAACCCTAACCCTAACCCTTACCCGAAGACTTACCCTCACCCGTCCCCTTATCCTAACCCTTACGGTAACACTAACCCATACTCTAACACGTAAGCTCACCCTAAACCGTTTTCGTACCCTACCCTGTACCCTAAACCGTCCCCGTCCCCGTCCCCTAATCATAACCCTAACCCTAACCCTTACCCAAAGCCTTACCCTCACCCGTCCCCTAATCCTAACCCGTACGCCAACACTAACCCGTACCGTAACACGTACGCTCACCCTAAACCGTTGTCGTACACTAACCTGTACCCTAAACCGTCCCCATCCCCTAACCCTAAACCTAACCCTAACCCTAACCCTTACCCGAAGCCTTACCGTCACCCGTCCCCTAATCCTAACCCGTACGCTAACACTAACCCGTACCCTAACACGTACGCTCACCCTAAACCGTTGTCATACCCTAACCTGTACCCTAAACCGTCCCCGTCCCCTAACCCTAACCCAAACCCTAACCCTAACCCTAACCCTTACGCGAAGCCTTACCGTCACCCGTCCCCTAATCCTAACCCGTACGCTAACACTAACCCGTACCCTAACACGTACGCTCACCCTAAACCGTTGTCGTACACTAACCTGTACCCTAAACCGTCGCCGTCCCCGTCCCCTTCCCCTAACCCTAACCCTAACCCTAACCCTTACCCGAAGCCTTACCCTCACCCGTCCCCTAATCCTAACCCGTACGCTAACACTAACCCGTACCCTAAAACGTACGCTCATCCTAAACTGTTGTCGTACACTAACCTGTACCCTAAACCGTCCCTGTCCCCGTCCCGTAACCCTAACCCTAACCCTAACAATAAACCTAACCCTTACCCGAAGCCTTACACTCACCCGTCCCCTAATCCTAATCCGTACGCTAACACTAACCTGTACCCTAACACGTACGCTCACCCTAAAACGTTGTCGTACCCTAACCTGTACCCTAAACTGTCCCCGTCCCCTAACCCTAACCCTAACCCTAACCCTAACCCTAACCCTTACCCGAAGACTTACCCTCACCCGTCCCCTAATCCTAACCCTTACGCTAACACTAACCCATACCCTAACACGTAAGCTCACCCTAAACCGTTTTCGTACCCTACCCTGTACCCTAAACCGTCCCCGTCCCCGTCCCCTAATCCTAACCCTAACCCTAACACTTACCCGAAGCCTTACCCTCACCCGTCCCCTAATCCTAACCCGTACGATAACACTAACCTGTACCTTAACACGTACGCTCACCCTAAACCTTTGTCGAACCCTAACCTGTACCCTAAACCGTCCGCGTCCCCTAACCCTAACCCTAACCCTAACCATAACCCTAACCCGAAGCCTTACACTCACCCGTCACCTAATCCTCACCCGTACACTAACACTAACCCTTACCCTAACACGAACGCTCACCCTAAACCGTTGTCGTACCCTAACCTGTACCCTAAACCGTCCCCTAACCCTAACCCTAAACCTAAC
>NC_143135.1:111812500-111892500 GCF_059928025.1 Delphinapterus leucas | reverse complement strand
TCACCCTAAACCGTTGTCGTACCCTAACCTCTACCCTAAACCGTCCCCGTCCCCGTCCCCTAACCCTAACCCTAACCCTAACCCTAACCTTTACCCGAAGCCTTACCCTCAGCCGTCCTCTAATCCTAACCCGTACGCTAACACTAACCCGTACCCTAACACGTACGCTCACCCTAAATCTTTGTCGTACCCTAACCTGTACCCTAAACCGTCCCCGTCCCCGTCCCCGTCCCCGTACCCTAACCCTAATCCTAACCCTTACCCGAAGCCTTACCCTCATCCGTCCCCTAATCCTAACCCATACGCTAACACTAACCCATACCCTAACATGTACGCTCACCCTAAACAGTTGTCGTACCCTAACCTGTACCCTAAACCGTCCCTGTCCCCGTCCCCAAACCCTAACCCTAGCCCTCACCCTAACCCTAACCCTTACCCGAAGCCTTACCCTCACCCGTCCGCCAATCCTAACCCGTACGTTAACACTAACCCGTACCCTAACACGTACGCTCACCCTAAACCTATGTCGCAGCCGAACCTGTACCCTAAACCGTCCCCGTCCCCTAACCCTAACCCTAACCCTAACCCTAACCCTTAACCGAAGCCTTACCCTCACCCATCCCCTAATCCTAACCCGTACGCTAACACTAACCCGTACCTTAACACGTACGCTCACCCTAAACCTTTTTCGTACCCTAACCTGTACCCTAAACCGTCCGCGTCTCCTAACCCTAACCCTAACCCTAACCCTAACCCTAACCCTTAACCGAAGCCTTACACTCACCCGTCACCTAATCCTCACCCGTACGCTAACACTAACCCGTACCCTAACACGTACGCTCACCCTAAACCGTTGTCGTACCCTAACCTGTACCCTAAACCGTCCCCGTCCCCTAACCCTAACCCTAACCCTTACCCGAAGCCTTACCCTCACCCGTTCCCTAATCCTAACCCGTACGCTAACACTAACCAGTACCCTAAAACCTACGCTCACCCTAAACCTTTGTCGTACCCTAACTTGTACCCTAAACCGTCCCCGTCCCCTAACCCTAACCCTAACCCTAACCCTTACCCGAAGCCTTACCCTCACCCGTCCCCTAATCCTAACCCGTACGCTAACACTAACCCGTACCCTAAAACGTACGCTCACCCTAAACCGTTGTCGTACCCTAACCTGTACCCTAAACCGTCCCCGTCCCGTAACCCTAACCCTAACCCTAACCCTAACCCTAACACTTACCCGAAGCCTTACGCTCACCCGTCCCCTAATCCTAACCCGTACGCTAACACTAACCCGTACCCTAACACGTACGCTCACCCTAAACCGTTGTCGTACACTAACCTGTACCCTAAACCGTCGCCGTCCCCGTCCCCGTCCCCTAACCCTAACCCTAACCCTAACCCTTACCTGAAGCCTTACCCTCACACGTCCCCTAATCCTAACCCGTACGCTAACACTAACCCGTACCCTAACACGTACGCTCACCATAAACTGTTGTCGTACCCTAACCTGTACCCTAAACCGTCCCTGTCCCCGTCCCGTAACCCTAACCCTAACCCTAACACTAACCCTAACCCTTACCCGAAGCCTTACACTCACCCGTCTCCTAATCCTAACCCGTACGCTAACACTAACCCATACCCTAACACGTACGCTCACCCTAAACCGCTGTCGTACCCTAACCTGTACCCTAAACTGTCCCCGTCCCCTAACCCTAACCCTAACCCTAACCCTTACCCGAAGACTTACCCTCACCCGTCCCCTAAACCTAAACCTTACGCTAACACTAACCCATACCCTAACACGTAAGCTTACCCTAAACCGTTTTCGTACCCTAACCTGTACCCTAAACCGTCCCCGTCCCCGTCCCCTAACCCTAACCCTAACCCTAACCCTTACCCGAAGCCTTACCCTCACCCGTACCCTAATCCTAACCCGTACGCCAACACTAACCCGTACCCTAACACGTACGCTCACCCTAAACCGTTGTCATACACTAACCTGTACCCTAAATCGTCCCCATCCCCTAACCCTAACCCTAACCCTAACCCTAACCCTTACCCGAAGCCTTACCCTCACCCGTTCCCTAATCCTAACCCGTACGCTAACACTAACCCGTACCCTAACACGTACGCTCATCCTAAACCGTTGTCATACCCTAACCTGTACCCTAAACCGTCCACGTCCCCTAACCCTAACCCTAACCTTATCCCTTACCCGAAGCCTTACCCTCACCCGTCCCCTAATCCTAACCCGTACGCTAACACTAACCCGTACCCTAACACGTACGCTCATCCTAAACCGTTGTCGTACCCTAACCTGTAACCTAAACCGACCCCGTCCCCTATCCCTAACCCTAACCCTTACCCGAAGCCTTACCCTCACCCGTCCCCTAATCCTCACCCGTACGCTAACACTAACCCGTACCCTAACACGTACGCTCACCCTAAAATGTTGTCGTACACTCACCTGTACCCTAAACCGTCCCCGTCCCCTAACCCTAACCCTAACCCTAACCCTAACCCTAACACTTGCCCGAAGCCTTACCCTCACCCGTCCCCTAATCCTAACCCGTACGCTAACACTAACCCGTACCCTAACACGTACCCTCACCCTAAACCGTTGTCGTACCCTAACCTGTACCCTAAACCGTCCCCGTCACCTAAACCTAAACCTAACCCTAACCCTAACCCTAACCCTTACCCGAAGCCTTACCCTCACCCGTCCCCTAATCCTCACCCGTACGCTAACACTAACCCGTACCCTAACACGTACGCTCACGCTAAACCGTTGTCGTACACTAACCTGTACCCTAAACCGTCCCCGTCCCCTAAACCTAACCCTAACCCTAACCCTAACCCTAACCCTTACCCGAAGCCTTACCCTCACCCGTCCCCTAATCCTAACCCGTACGATAACACTAACCCGTACCCTAACACGTACGCTCACCCTAAACGGTTGTCGTACCCTAACCTGTACCCTAAACCGTCCACGTCCCCTAACCCTAACCCTAACCCTAACCCTAACCCTTACCCGAAGCCTTACCCTAAACCGTCCCCTAATCCTAACCCGTACGTTAACACTAACACGTACCCTAACACGTACCCTCACCCTAAACCGTTGTCGTACCCTAACTTGTACCCTAAACCGTCCCTGTGCCCGTCCCCTAAACCTAACCCTAACCCTAACCCTAACACTTTCCCGAAGCCTTACCCTCACCCGTCCCCTAATCCTAACCCGTACGCTAACACTAACCCATACCCTAACACGTACGCTCACCCTAAACCGTTGTCGTACCCTAACCTGTACCCTAAACCGTCCCCGTCCCCGTCCCCTAACCCTAACCCTAACCCTAACCCTAACCCTTTCCCGAAGCCTTACCCTCACCCGTCCCCTAATCCTAACCCGTACACTAACACTAACCCGTACCCTAACACGTATGCTGACCCTAAACCGTTGACGTACCCTAACCTGTACCCTAAACCGTCCCCGTCCCCTAACCCTAACCCTAACCCTAACCCTAACCCTTACCCGAAGCCTTACCCTCACCCGTCCCCTAATCCTAACCCGTACGCTAACACTAACACATACCCTAACATGTACGCTCACCCTAAACCGTTGTCGTACCCTAACCTGGACCCTAAACCGTCCCTGTCCCCGTCCCCTAACCCTAACCCTAGCCCTAACCCTAACCCTAACCCTTACCCGAAGCCTTACCCTCACCCGTCCCCTAATCCTAACCCGTACGCTAACACTAACCTGTACCTTAACACGTACGCTCACCCTAAACCTTTGTCGTACCCTAACCTGTAACCTAAACCGTTCGCGTCCCCTAACCCTAACCCTAACCCTAACCCTAACCCTAACCCGAAGCCTTACACTCACCCGTCACCTAATCCTCACCCGTACGCTAACACTAACCCTTACCCTAACACGAACGCTCACCCTAAACTGTTGTCGTACCCTAACCTGTACCCTAAACCGTCCCCTAACCCTAACCCTAAACCTAACCCTAACCCTAACCCTAACCCTTATCCGAAGCCTTACACTCACCCGTCCCCTAATCCTAACCCATACGCTAACACTAACCCGTACCCTAACACGTACGCTCACCCTAAACCGTAGTCGTACCCTAACCTGTACCCTAAACCGTCCCCGTCCCCTAACCCTAACCCAAACCCTAACCCTAACCCTAACCCTTACGCGAAGCCTTACCCTCACCCGTCCCCTAATCCTAACCCGTACGCTAACACTAACCCGTACCCTAACACGTACGCTCAACCTAAACCGTTGTCGTACCCTAACCTGTACCCTAAACCGTCCCCGTCCCCTAACCCTAACCCTAACCCTTACCCGAAGCCTTAACCTCACCCGTTCCCTAATCCTAACCCGTACGCTAACACTAACCAGTACCCTAACACGTACGCTCACCCTAAACCATTGTCGTACCCTAACTTGTACCCTAAACCGTCCCCATCCCCTAACCCTAACCCTAACCCTAACCCTAACCCTTACCTGAAGCCTTACCCTCACCCGTCCCCTAATCCTAACCCGTACGCTAACACTAAGCCGTACCCTAAAACGTACGCTCACCCTAAACCGTTGTCTTACCCTAACCTGTACCCTAAACCGTCCCCGTCCCCTAACACTAACCCTAACCCTAACCCTAACCCTAACGCTTACCCGAAGCCTTACCCTCACCCGTCCCCTAATCCTAACCCATACGCTAACACTAACCCGTACCCTAACACGTACGCTCACCCTAAACCGTTGTCGTACACTAAACTGTACCCTAAACCGTCGCCGTCCCCGTCCCCGTCCCCTAACCCTAACCCTAACCCTAACCCTTACCCGAAGCCTTACCCTCACCCGTCCCATAATCCTAACCCGTACGCTAACACTACCCGGTACCCTAACACGTACGCTCATCCTAAACTGTTGTCGTACACTAACCTGTACCCTAAACCGTCCCTGTCCCCGTCCCGTAACCCTAACCCTAACCCTAACACTAACCCTAACCCTTACCCGAAGCCTTACACTCACCCGTCCCCTAATCCTAACCCGTACGCTAACACTAACACGTAACCTAACACGTACGCTCACCCTAAAACGTTGTCGTACCCTAACCTGTACCCTAAACTGTCCCCGTCCCCTAACCCTAACCCTAAGCCTAACCCTAACCCTAACCCTTACCCGAAGACTTACCCTCACCCGTCCCCTAATCCTAACCCTTACGCTAACACTAACCCATACCCTAACACGTAAGCTCACCCTAAACCGTTTTCGTACCCTACCCTGTACCCTAAACCGTCCCCGTCCCCGTCCCCTAACCCTAACCCTAACCCTAACCCTTACCCGAAGCCTTACCCTCACCCGTCCCCTAAACCTAACCCGTACGCCAACACTAACCCGTACCGTAACACGTACGCTCACACTAAACCGTTGTCGTACACTAACCTGTACCCTAAACCGTCCCCATCCCCTAACCCTAAACCTAACCCTAACCCTAACCCTTACCCGAAGCCTTACCCTCACCCGTCCCCTAATCCTAACCCGTACGCTAACACTAACCCGTACCCTAACACGTACGCTCACCCTAAACCGTTGTCATACCCTAACCTGTACCCTAAACCGTCCCCGTCCCCTAACCCTAACCCTAACCCTAACCCTATCCCTTACCCGAAGCCTTACCCTCACCCGTCCCCTAATCCTAACCCGTACGCAAACACTAACCCGTACCCTAACACGTACGCTCACCCTAAACCGTTGTCGTACCCTAACCTGTACCCTAAACCGTCCCCGTCCCCTAACCCTAACCCTTACCCGAAGCCTTACCCTCACCCGTCCCCTAATCCTCACCCGTACGCTAACACTAACCCGTACCCTAACACGTACGCTCACCCTAAAACGTTGTCGTACACTAACCTGTACCCTAAACCGTCCCCGTCCCCTAACCCTAAACCTAACCCTAACCGTAACCCTAACCCTTACCCGAAGCCTTACCCTCACCCGTCCCCTAATCCTCACCCGTACGCTAACACTAACCCGTACCCTAACACGTACGCTCACCCTAAACCGTTGTCGTACACTAACCTGTACCCTAAACTGTCCCGGTCCCCTAAACCTAACCCTAACCCTAACCCTAACCCTAACCCTTACCCGAAGCCTTACCCTCACCCGTCCCCTAATCCTAACCCGTACGCTAACACTAACCCGTACCCTAACACGTACGCTCACCCTAAACGGTTGTCGTACCCTAACCTGTACCCTAAACCGTCCACGTCCCCTAACCCTAACCCTAACCCTAACCCTAACCCTTACCCGAAGCCTTACCCTAACCCGTCCCCTAATCCTAACCCGTACGTTAACACTAACCCGTACCCTAACATGTACCCTCACCCTAAACCGTTGTCGTACCCTAACTTGTACCCTAAACCGTCCCTGTGCCCGTCCCCTAACCCTAGCCCTAACCCTAACCCTAACCCTTACCCGAAGCCTTACCCTCACCCGTCCCCTAATCCTAACCCGTACGCTAACACTAACCTGTACCTTAACACGTACGCTCACCCTAAACCTTTGTCGTACCCTAACCTGTACCCTAAACCGTTCGCGTCCCCTAACCCTAACCCTAACCCTAACCCTAACCCTAACCCTTACCCGAAGACTTACCCTCACCCGTCCCCTAATCCTAACCCTTACGCTAACACTAACCCATACCCTAACACGTAAGCTCACCCTAAACCG
Organism: Delphinapterus leucas; assembly: GCF_059928025.1. Lineage (NCBI taxonomy): Eukaryota > Metazoa > Chordata > Mammalia > Artiodactyla > Monodontidae > Delphinapterus > Delphinapterus leucas. Next base: position 111,885,755 of record NC_143135.1, on the reverse strand, counting down.
TTTTTGTACCCTACCCTGTACCCTAAACCGTCCCCGTCCCCGTCCCCTAACCCTAACCCTAACCCTATCCCTTACCCGAAGCCTTACCCTCACCCGTCCCCTAATCCTAACCCGTACACAAACACTAACCCGTACCCTAACACGTACGCTCACCCTAAACCGTTGTCGTACCCTAACCTGTACCCTAAACCGTCCCCGTCCCCTAACCCTAACCCTTACCCGAAGCCTTACCCTCACCCGTCCCCTAATCCTCACCCGTACGCTAACACTAACCCGTACCCTAACACGTACGCTCACCCTAAAACGTTGTCGTACACTAACCTGTACCCTAAACCGTCCCCGTCCCCTAACCCTAAACCTAACCCTAACCCTAACCCTAACCCTTACCCGAAGCCTTACCCTCACCCGTCCCCTAATCCTCACACGTACGCTAACACTAACCCGTACCCTAACACGTACGCTCACCCTAAACCGTTGTCGTACACTAACCTGTACCCTAAACCGTCCCGGTCCCCTAAACCTAACCCTAACCCTAACCCTAACCCTAACCCTTACCCGAAGCCTTACCCTCACCCGTCCCCTAATCCTAACCCGTACGTTAACACTAACCTGTACCCTAACATGTACCCTCACCCTAAACCGTTGTCGTACCCTAACTTGTACAATAAACCGTCCCTGTGCCCGTCCCCTAACCCTAACCCTAACCCTAACCCTAACCCTTTCCCGAAGCCTTACCCTCACCCGTCCCCTAATCCTAACCCGTACGCTAACACTAAACCATACCCTAACACGTACGCTCACCCTAAACCGTTGTCGTACCCTAACCTGTACCCTAAACCGTCCCCGTCCCCGTCCCCTAACCCTAACCCTAACCCTAACCCTAACCCTTACCCGAAGCCTTACACTCACCCGTCCCCTAATCCTCATCCGTACCCTAACACTAACCCGTACCCTAACACGTACGCTCACCCTAAACCTTTGTCGTACACTAACCTGTACCCTAAACCGTCCCAGTCCCCTAACCCTAACCCTAACCCTAACCCTTACCCGAAGCCTTACCCTCACCCGTCCCCTAATCCTAACCCGTACGCTAACACTAACCCATACCCTAACATGTATGCTCACCCTAAACCGTTGTCGTACCCTAACTTGTACCCTACACCGTCCCCGTCCCCTAACCCTAACCCTAACCCTAACCCTATCCCTTACCCGAAGCCTTACCCTCAACCGTCCCCTAATCCTAACCCGTACACTAACACTAACCCGTACCCTAACACGTACGCTCACCCTAAATCGTTGTCGTACCCTAACCTGTACCCTAAACCATCCCCGTCCCCGTCCCCGTCCCCTAACCCTAACCCTAACCCTTACCCGAAGCCTTACCCTCAACCGTCACCTAATCCTAACCCGTACGCTAACACTAACCCATACCCTAACATGTACGCTCACCCTAAACCGTTGTCGTACCCTAACCTGTACCCTAAACCGTCCCCGTCCCCTAACCCTAACCCTAACCCTACCCCTAACCCTAACCCTTACCCGAAGCCTTACCCTCACCCGTCCCCTAATCCTAACCCGTACGCTAACACTAACCCGTACCCTAACACGTACGCTCCTCCTAAACCGTTGTCGTACCCTAACCTGTACCCTAAACCGTCCCTGTCCCCTAACGCTAACCCTAACCCTTACCCGAAGCCTTACCCTCACCCGTTCCCTAATCCTAACCCGTACGCTAACACTAACCAGTACCCTAACACGTACGCTCACCCTAAACCGTTGTCGTACCCTAACTTGTACCCTAAATCGTCCCCGTCCCCTAACCCTAACACTTACCCTAACCCTTACCCGAAGCCTTACCCTCACCCGTCCCCTAATCCTAACCCGTACGCTAACACTAACCCGTACCCTAAAACGTACGCTCACCCGAAACCGTTGTCGTACCCTAACCTGTACCCTAAACCGTCCACGTCCCCTAACCCTAACCCTAACCCTAACCCTAACCCTAACGCTTACCCGAAGCCTTACCCTCACCCGTCCCCTAATCCTAACCCGTATGCTAACACTAACCCGTACCCTAACACGTACGCTCACCCTAAACCGTTGTCGTACACTAACCTGTACCCTAAACCGTCGCCATCCCCGTCCCCGTCCCCTAACCCTAACCCTAACCCTAACCCTTACCCGAAGCCTTACCTTCACCCGTCCCCTAATCCTAACCCTTACGCTAACACTAACCCGTACCCTAACACGTACGCTCACCCAAAACTGTTGTCGTACCCTAACCTGTACCCAAACCGTCCCTGTCCCCGTCCCGTAACCCTAACCCTAACCCTAAAACTAACCCTAACCCTTACCCGAAGCCTTACCCTCACCTGTCCCCTAATCCTAACCCGTACGCTAACACTAAACCGTACCCTAACACGTACGCTCACCCTAAACCGTTGTCGTACCCTAACCTGTACCCTAAACCGTCCCCATCCCCTAATCCTAACCGTAACCCTAACCCTTACCCGAAGCCTTACCCTTACCTGTCCCCTAATCCTAAACCGTACGCTAACACTAACCCGTACCCTAACACGTACACTCACCCTAAACCGTTTTTGTACCCTAACCTGTACCCTAAACCGTCCCCGTCCCCTATCCCTAACCCTAACCCTTACCCGAAGCCTTACCCTCACCCGTCCCCTAATCCTAACCCGTACGCTAACACTAACCCGTACCCTAACACGTACGTTCACCCTAAACCGTTGTCGTACCCTAACCTGTACCCTAAACCGTCCCCGTCACCTAAACGTAAACCTAACCCTAACCCTAACCCTAACCCTTACCCGAAGCCTTACACTCACCCGTCCCCTAATCCTCACCTGTACGCTAACACTAACCCGTACCCTAACACGTACGCTCACCCTAAACCGTTGTCGTACACTAACCTGTACCCTAAACCGTCCCCGTCCCCTAAACCTAACCCTAACCCTAACCCTAACCCTAACCCTTACCCGAAGCCTTACCCTCACCCGTCCCCTAATCCTAACCCGTACGCTAACACTAACCCCTACCCTAACACGTATGCTCACCCTAAACAGTTGTCGTACCCTAACTTGTACCCTAAACCGTCCCTGTGCCCGTCCCCTAACCCTAACCCTAACCCTAACCCTAACCCTTTCCCGAAGCCTTACCCTCACCCGTCCCCTAATCCTAACCCGTACGCTAACACTAACCCATACCCTAACACGTACGCTCACCCTAAACCGTTGTCGTACCCTAACCTGTACCCTAAACCGTCCCCGTCCCCGTCCCCTAACCCTAACCCTAACCCTAACCCTAACCCTTACCCGAAGCCTTACCCTCACCCGTCCCCTAATCCTAACCCGTACACTAACACTAACCCGTACCCTAACACGTATGCTCACCCTAAACCGTTGACGTACCCTAACCTGTACCCTAAACCGTCCCCGTCCCCTAACCCTAAACATAACCCTAACCCTATCCCTAACCCTTACCCGAAGCCTTACACTCACCCGTCCCATAATCCTAACCCGTACGCTAACAGTAACCCTTACCCTAACATGTACGCTCACCCTAAACCGTTGTCGTACCCTAACTTGTACCCTAAACCGTCCCCGTCCCCGTCCCCTAACCCTAACCCTAACCCTAACCCTAACCTTTACCCGAAGCCTTACCCTCAGCCGTCCTCTAATCCTAACCCGTACGCTAACACTAACCCATACCCTAACACGTACGCTCACCCTAAATCGTTGTCGTACCCTAACCTGTACCCTAAACCGTCCCCGTCCCCGTCCCCGTCCCCTAACCCTAACCCTAACCCTTACCCGAAGCCTTACCCTCACCCGTCCCTTAATCCTAACCCGTACGCTAACACTAACACATACCCTAACATGTACGCTCACCCTAAACCGTTGTCGTACCCTAACCTGTACCCTAAACCGTCCCTGTCCCCGTCCCCTAACCCTAACCCTAGCCCTAACCCTAACCGTATCCCTTACCCGAAGCCTTACCCTCACCCGTCCGCTAATCCTAACCCGTACGCTAACACTAACCCGTACCCTAACACGTACGCTCACCCTAAATCATTGTCGCAGCCGAACCTGTACCCTAAACCGTCCGCGTCCCCTAACCCTAACCCTAACCCTAACCCTAACCCTAACCCGAAGCCTTACACTCACCCGTCACCTAATCCTAACCCGTACGCTAACACTAACCCGTACCCTAACACGAACGCTCACCCTAAACCGTTGTCGTACCCTAACCTGTACCCTAAACCGTCCCCTAACCCTAACCCTAAACCTAACCCTAACCCTAACCCTAACCCTTACCCGAAGCCTTACCATCACCCGTCCCCTAATCCTAACCCGTACGCTAACACTAACCCGTACCCTAACACGTACGCTCACCCTAAACCGTAGTCGTACCCTAACCTGTACCCTAAACCGTCCCCGTCCCCTAACCCTAACCCAAACCCTAACCCTAACCCTAACCCTTACGCGAAGCCTTACCCTCACCCGTCCCCTAATCCTAACCCGTACGCTAACACTAACCCGTACCCTAACACGTACGCTCAACCTAAACCGTTGTCGTACCCTAACCTGTACCCTAAACCGTCCCCGTCCCCTAACCCTAACTCTAACCCTTACCCGAAGCCTTACCCTCACCCGTCCCCTAATCCTAACCCGTACGCTAACACTAATCCGTACCCTAAAACGAACGCTCACCCTAAACCGTTGTCGTACTCTAACCTGTACCCTAAACCGTCCCCGTCCCCTAACCCTAACCCTAACCCTAACCCTAACCCTAACGCTTACCCGAAGCCTTACCCTCACCCGTCCCCTAATCCTAACCCGTACGCTAACACTAAACCGTACCCTAACACGTACGCTCACCCTAAACCGTTGTCGTACAATAACCTGTACCCTAAACCGTCGCCGTCCCCGTCCCCGACCCCTAACCCTAACCCTAACCGTAACCCTTACCCGAAGCCTTACCCTCACCCGTCCCCTAATCCTAACCCGTACGCTAACACTAACCCGTACCCTAACACGTACGCTCATCCTAAACTGTTGTCGTACACTAACCTGTACTCTAAACCGTCCCTGTCCCCGTCCCGTAACCCTAACCCTAACCCTAACACTAACCCTAACCCTTACCCGAAGCCTTACACTCACCCGTCCCCTAATCCTAACCCGTACGCTAACACTAACCCGTACCCTAACACGTACGCTCACCCTAAACCGTTGTCGTACCCTAACCTGTACCCTAAACTGTCCCCGTCCCCTAACCCTAACCCTAACCCTAACCCTTACCCGAAGACTTACCCTCACCCGTCCCCTAATCCTAACCCTTACGCTAACACTAACCCATACCCTAACACGTAAGCTCACCCTAAACCGTTTTCGTACCCTACCCTGTACCCTAAACCGTCCCCGTCCCCGTCCCCTAACCCTAACCCTAACCCTTACCCGAAGCCTTACCCTCACCCGTCCCCTAATCCTAACCCGTACGCCAACACTAACCCGTACCGTAACACGTACGCTCACCCTAAACCGTTGTCGTACACTAACCTGTACCCTAAACCGTCCCCATCCCCTAACCCTAAACCTAACCCTAACCCTAACCCTTACCCGAAGCCTTACCCTCACCCGTCCCCTAATCCTAACCCGCACGCTAACACTGACCCGTACCCTAACACGTACGCTCACCCTTAACCGTTGTCATACCCTAACCTGTACCCTAAACCGTCCCCGTCCCCTAACCCTAACCCTAACCCTAACCCTATCCCTTACCCGAAGCCTTACCCTCACCCGTCCCCTAATCCTAACCCGTACGCAAACACTAACCCGTACCCTAACACGTACGCTCACCCTAAACCGTTGTCGTACCCTAACCTGTACCCTAAACCGTCCCCGTCCCCTAACCCTAACCCTATCCCTTACCCGAAGCCTTACCCTCACCCGTCCCCTAATCCTCACCCGTACGCTAACACTAACCCGTACCCTAACACGTACGCTCACCCTAAAACGTTGTCGTACACTAACCTGTACCCTAAACCGTCCCCATCCCCTAACCCTAAACCTAACCCTAACCCTAACCCTAACCCTTACCCGAAGCCTTACCCTCACCCGTCCCCTAATCCTCACCCGTACGCTAACACTAATCCGTACCCTAACACGTACGCTCACCCTAAACCGTTGTCGTACCCTAACCTGTACCCTAAACCGTCCCGGTCCCCTAAACCTAACCCTAACCCTAACCCTAACCCTAACCCTTACCCGAAGCCTTACCCTCACCCGTCCCCTAATCCTAACCCGTACGCTAACACTAACCCGTACCCTAACACGTACGCTCACCCTAAACGGTTGTCGTACCCTAACCTGTACCCTAAACCGTCCACGTCCCCTAACCCTAACCCTAACCCTAACCCTAACCCTTACCCGAAGCCTTACCCTAACCCGTCCCCTAATCCTAACCCGTACGTTAACAATAACCCGTACCCTAACACGTACCCTCACCCTAAACCGTTGTCGTACCCTAACTTGTACCCTAAACCGTCCCTGTGCCCGTCCCATAACCCTAACCCTAACCCTAACCCTAACCCTTTCCCGAAGCCTTACCCTCTCCCGTCCCCTAATCCTAACCCGTACGCTAACACTAACCCGTACCCTAACACGTACGCTCACCCTAAACCGTTGTCGTACCCTAACCTGTACCCTAAACCGTCCCCGTCCCCGTCCCCTAACCCTAACCCTAACCCTAACCCTAACCCTTACCCGAAGCCTTACACTCACCCGTCCCCTAATCCTCATCCGTACGCTAACACTAACCCGTACCCTAACACGTACGCTCACCCTAAACCTTTGTCGTACACTAACCTGTACCCTAAACCGTCACCGTCCCCTAACCCTAACCCTAACCCTAACCCTAACCCTAATCTTTACCCGAAGCCTTACACTCACCCGTCCCCTAATCCTAACCCGTACGCTAACACTAACCCATACCCTAACACGTACGCTCACCCTAAACCGTTGTCGTACCCTAACTTGTACCCTAAACCGTCCCCGTCCCCTAACGCTAACCCTAACCCTAACCCTAACCCTTACCCGAAGCCTTACCCTCACCCGTCCCCTAATCCTAACCCGTACACTAACACTAACCCGTACCCTAACACGTACGCTCACCCTAAATCGTTGTCGTACCCTAACCTGTACCCTAAACCGTCCCCGTCCCCGTCCCCGTCCCCTAACCCTAACCCTAACCCTTACCCGAAGCCTTACCCTCAACCGTCCCCTAATCCTAACCCGTACGCTAACACTAACGCATACCCTAACATGTACGCTCACCCTAAGCCGTTGTCGTACCCTAACCTGTACCCTAAACCGTCCCTGTCCCCGTCCCCTAACCCTAACCCTAGCCCTAACCCTAATCCTAACCCTTACCCGAAGCCTTACACTCACCCGTCCGCTAATCCTAACCCGTATGCTAACACTAACCCGTACCCTAACACGTACGCTCACCCTAAACCGTTGTCGCAGCCGAACCTGTACCCTAAACCGTCCCCGTCCCCTAACCCTAACCCTAACCCTAACCCTTACCCGAAGCCTTACCCTCACCCGTCCCCTAATCCTAACCCGTACGCTAACACTAAACCCTACCCTAACACGTACGCTCACCCTAAACCTTTGTCGTACCCTAAACTGTACCCTAAACCGTCCGCGTCCCCTAACCCTAACCCTAACCCTAACCCTAACCCTAACCCTTACCCGAAGCCTTACACTCACCCGTCACCTAATCCTCACCCGTACGCTAACACTAACCCGTACCCTAACACATACGCTCACCCTAAACCGTTGTCGTACACTAACCTGTACCCTAAACCGTCCCCTAACCCTAACCCTAAACCTAACCCTAACCCTAACCCTAACCCTTACCCGAAGCCTTACCCTCACCCTTCCCCTAATCCTAACCCGTACGCTAACACTAACCCGTACCCTAACACGTACGCTCACCCTAAACCGTTGTCGTACCCTAACCTGTACCCTAAACCGTCCCCATCCCCTAACCCTAACCCTAACCCTAACCCTAACCCTAACCCTTACCCGAAGCCTTACCCTCACCCGTCCCCTAATCCTAACCCGTACGCTAACACTAACCCGTACCCTAACACATACGCTCCCCCTAAACAGTTGTCGTACCCTAACCTGTACCCTAAACCGTCCCTGTCCCCTAACGCTAACCCTAAACCTTACCCGAAGCCTTACCCTCACCCGTTCCCTAATCCTAACCCGTACGCTAACACTAACCAGTACCCTAACACGTACGCTCACCCTAAACCGTTGTCGTACCCTAATTTGTACCCTAAACCGTCCCCGTCCCCTAACCCTAACACTAACCCTAACCCTTACCCGAAGCCTTACCCTCACCTGTCCCCTAATGCTAACCCGTACGCTAACACTAACCCGTACCCTAAGACGTACGCTCACCCGAAACCGTTGTCGTACCCTAACCTGTACCCTAAACCGTCCACGTCCCCTAACCCTAACCCTAACCCTAACCCTAACGCTTACCCGAAGCCTTACCCTCACCCGTCCCCTAATCCTAACCCGTACGCTAACACTAACCCGTACCCTAACACGTACGCTCACCCTAAACCGTTGTCGTACACTAACCTGTACCCTAAACCGTCGCCGTCCCCGTCCCCGTCCCCTAACCCTAACCCTAACCCTAACCCTTACCCGAAGCCTTACCCTCACCCGTCCCCTAATCCTAACCCGTACGCTAACACTAACCCGTACCCTAACACGTACGCTCACCCTAAACTGTTGTCGTACCCTAACCTGTACCCTAAACCTCCCTGTCCCCGTCCCGTAACCCTAACCCTAACCCTAACCCTAACCCTAACCCTTACCCGAAGCCTTACCCTCACCCGTCCCCTAATCCTAACCCGTACGCTAACACTAACCCGTAACCTAACACGTACGCTCACCCTAAACCGTTGTCGTAGCCTAACCTGTACCCTAAACAGTCCGCGCCCCCTAATCCTAACCCTAACCCTAACCCTAACCCTTACGCGAAGCCTTACACTCACCCGTCACCTACTCCTCACCTGTACGCTAACACTAACCCGTACCCTAACACGTACGCTCACCCTAAACCGTTGTCGTACCCTAACCTGTACCCTAAACCGTCCCCTAACCCTAACCCTAACCCTAGCCCTAACCCTTACCCGTAGCCTTACCCTAACCCGTCCCCTAATCCTAACCCGTACGCTAACACTAACCCGTACCCTAACACGTACGCTCACCCTAAACCGTTGTCGCAGCCTAACCTGTACCCTAAACCGTCCCTGACCCCTAACCCTAACCCTAACCCTAACCCTAACCCTAACCCTTATCCGAAGCCTTACCCTCACCCGTCCCCCAATCCTAACTCGTACGCTAACACTAACCCGTACCCTAACACGTACGCTCACCCTAAATCGTTGTCGTACCCTAACCTGTACCCTAAACCGTCCCCGAATACTAACCCTTACCCTAACCCTAACCCTAACCCTAACACTTACCCGAAGCCTTACCCTCACCCGTCCCCTAATCCTAACCCGTACGCTAACACTAACCCGTACCCTAACACGTACGCTCAACCTAAACCACTGTCGTACCTAACCTGTACCCTAAACCGTCCCCGTCCCCTAACCCTAACCCTAACCCTAACGCTTACCCGAAGCCTTACCCTCACCCGTCCCCTAATCCTAACCCGTACACTAACACTAAACCATACCCTAACACGTACGCTCACCCTAAACCGTTGTCGTACACTAACCTGTACCCTAAACCGGCGCCGTCCCCGTCCCCGTCCCCGTCCCCTAACCCTAACCCTAACCCTTACCCGAAGCCTTACCCTCACCCGTCCCCTAATCCTAACCCGTACGCTAACACTAACCCGTACCCTAACACGTACGCTCACCCTAAACTGTTGTCGAACCCTAACCTGTACCCTAAACCGTCCCTGTCCCCATCCCGTAACTCTAACCCTAACCCTAACACTAACCCTAACCCTTACCCGAAGCCTTACCCTCACCCGTCCCCTAATCCTAACCCGTACGCTAACACTAACCCGTACACTAACACGTACGCTCACCCTAAACCGTTGTTGTACACTAACCTGTACCCTAAACCGTCCCCGTCCCCTAATCCTACCCTAACCCTAACCCTAACCCTAACCCTTACCCGAAGACTTACCCTCACCCGTCCCCTAATCCTAACCCTTACGCTAACACTAACCCGTACCCTAACACGTAAGCTCACCCTAAACCGTTTTCGTACCCTAACCTCTACCCTAAACCGTCCCCGTCCCCGTCCCCTAACCCTAACCCTTACCCTAACCCTTACCCAAAGCCTTACCCTCACCCGTCCCCTAATCCTAACCCGTACGCCAACACTAAAGCGTACCCTAACACGTACGCTCACACTAAACCGTTGTCGTACACTAACCTGTACCCTCAACCGTCCCCATCCCCTAACCCTAACCCTAACCCTAACCCTTACCCGAAGCCTTACACTTCCCCGTCCCCTAATCCTAAACCGTACGCTAACACTAACCCGTACCCTAACACGTACGCTCACCCTAAACCGTTGTCGTACCCTAACCTGTACCCTAAACCGTCCCCGTCCCCGTCCCCGTCCCCTAACCCTAACCCTTACCCGAAGCCTTACCCTCACCCGTCCCCTAATCCTAACCCGTACGCTAACACTAACCCGTACCCTAACTTGTACTCTCACCCTAAACCGTTGTCATATCCTAACCTGTACCCTAAACCGTCCCCGTCCCCTAACCCTAACCCTAACCCTAACCCTATCCCTTACCCGAAGCCTTACCCTCACCCGTCCCCTAATCCTAACCCGTACGCTAACACTAACCCCTACCCTAACACGTACGCTCACCCTAAATAGTTGTCGTACCAGAACCTGTACCCTAAACCGTCCCCGTACCCTAACCCTAACCCTAACCCTAACCCTAACTCTAACACTTACCCCAAGCCTTACCCTCACCCGTCCCCTAATCCTAACCCGTACGCTAACACTAACACGTACCCTATCACGTACGCTCACCCTAAACCGTTGTCGTACCCTAACCTGTACCCTAAACCGTCCCCGTCAACTAACCCTAACCCTAACCCTAACACTAAACCTTACCCGAAGCCTTACCCTCACCCGTCCCCAATCCTAACCCGTACGCCAACACTAACCCGTACCAAAACACGTACGCTCACCCTAAACCGTTGTCGTACCCTAAACCGTCCCCGTCCCCTAACCCTAACCCTAAACCTTACCCGAACCCTTACACTCACCCGTCCCCTAATCCTCACCCGTACGCTAACACTAAACCATACCCTAACACGTACACTCACCCTAAACCGTTGTCGTACCCTAACCTGTACCCTAAACCGTCCCCGTTCCCTAACCCTAACCCTAACCCTAACCCTAACCCTTACCCGAAGCCTTACCCTCACCCGTCCCATAATCCTAAACCGTACGCTAACACTAACCCATACCCTAACATGTACGGTCACCTTAAACCGTTGTCGTACCCTAACCTGTACCCTAAACCGTCCCCGCCCCTAACCCTAACCCTAACGCTTACCCGAAGCCTTACCCTCACCCGTCCCCTTATCCTAACCTGTACGCCAGCACTAACCCGTAACCTAACATGTACGCTCACCCTAAACCTTTGTCGCAGCCTAACCTGTACCCTAAACCGTCCCCGTCCCCTAACCCTAACCCTAACCCTAACCCTTACCCGAAGCCTTACCCTCACCCGTCCCCTAATCCTTACTCGTACGCTAACACTAACCTTTACCCTAACACGTACGCTCACCCTAAATTGTTGTCGTACCCTAACCTGTACCCTAAACCGTCCCCGAACCCTAACCCTAACCCTAACCCTAACCCAAAACATAACACTTACCCGAAGCCTTACCCTCACAGGTCCCCTAATCCTAACCCGTACGCTAACACTAACCCGTAACCTAACACGTACGCTCACCCTAAACCGTTGTCGTAGCCTAACCTGTACCCTAAACCGTCACGTCCACTAACCCTAACCCTAACCCTAACCCTTACCCGAAGCCTTACCCTCACCCGTCCCCTAATCCTAACCCGTACGCTAACACTAACCCGTACCCTAACACGTACGCTCACCCTAAATCGTTGTCGTACCCTAACCTGTACCCTAAGCCGTCCCCGTCCCCTAACCCTAACCCTAACCCTTACCCGAAGCCTTACCCTCACCCGTCCCCTAATACTAACCCGTACGCTAACACTAACCCGTACCCTAACACGTACGCTCACCCTAAACCGTTGTCAAACCCTAACTGGTACCCTAAACCGTCCCCGTCCCCGTCCCTGTCCCCGTCCCCGTCCCCTAACCCTAACCCTTACCCGAAGCCTTACCCTCACCCGTCCCCTAATCCTAACCCGTACGCTAACACTAACCCGTACCCTAACACGTACGCTCACCCTAAACCGTTGTCGCAGCCTAACCTGTACCCTAAACCGTCCCCGTCCGCTAACCCTAACCCTAACCCTAACCCTTACCCGAAGCCTTACCCTCACCCGTCCCCTAATCCTAACTCGTACGCTAACACTAACCCGTACCCTAACACGTACGCTCACCCTAAATCGTTGTCGTACCCTAACCTGTACCCTAAACCGTCCCCGAAACCTAACCCTAACCCTAACCCTAACCCAAACCCTAAAACTTACCCGAAGCCTTACCCTCACCCGTCCCCTAATCCTAAACCGTACGCTAACACTAACCCGTAACCGAACACGTACGCTCACCCTAAACCGTTGTCGTAGCCTAACCTGTACCCTAAACCGTCCCGTCCACTAACCCTAACCCTAACCCTAACCCTTACCCGAAGCCTTACCCTCACCCGTCTCCTAATCCTAACCCGTACGCTAACTCTAACCCGTACACTAACACATACGCTCACCCTAAACCGTTGTCGTACACTAACCTGTACCCTAAACCGTCCCCGTCCCCTAACACTAACCCTAACCCTAACCCTAACCCTTACCCGAAGCCTTACTCTGACCCGTCCCCTAATCCTAACCCGTACGCTAACACTAACCGGTACCCTAACACGTACGCTCACCCTAAACCGTTGTCGTACCCTAACCTGTACCCTAAACCGTCCCCGTCCCCGTCCCCTAACCCTAACCCTAACCCTAACCTTTACCCGAAGCCTTACCCTCACCCGTCCCCTAATCCTAACCCGTACGCTAACACTAACCCGTACACTAACACGTACGCTTACCCTACATCGTTGTCGTACCCTCACCTGTACCCTAAACCGTCCCCGTCCCCGTCCCCATCCCCGTCCCCTAACCCTAACCCTAACCCTTACCCAAAGCCTTACCCTCACCCGTCCCCTAATCCTAAACCGTACGCTAACACTAACCCGTACCCTAACACGTACGCTCACACTAAACCGTTGTCGTAGCCTAACCTGTACCCTAAACCGTCCCCGTCCCCTAACCCTAACCTTAACACTAACCCTAACCCTTACCCGAAGCCTTCCCCTCACCCGTCCCCTAATCCTAACCCGTACGCTAACACTAACCCGTACCCTAACACGTACGCTCACCCTAAATCTTTGTCGTACCCTAACCTGTACCCTAAACCGTCCCCATACCCTAACCCTAACGCTAACCCTAACACTTACCCGAAGCCTTACCCTCACCCGTCCCCTAATCCTAACCCGTACGCTAACACTAACCCGTACCCTAACACGTACGCTCACCCTAAACCGTTGTCGTACCCTAACCTGTACCCTAAACCGTCCCCGTCCCCGTCCCCGTCCCCTAACCCTAACCCTAACCCTTACCCGAAGCCTTACCCTCACCCGTCCCCTAATCCTAACCCGTACGCTAACACTAACCCGTACCCTAACTTGTACTCTCACCCTAAACCGTTGTCATATCCTAACCTGTACCCTAAACCGTCCCCGTCCCCTAACCCTAACCCTAACCCTAACCCTATCCCTTACCCGAAGCCTTACCCTCACCCGTCCCCTAATCCTAACCCGTACGCTAACACTAACCCCTACCCTAACACGTACGCTCACCCTAAATAGTTGTCGTACCAGAACCTGTACCCTAAACCGTCCCCGTACCCTAACCCTAACCCTAACCCTAACCCTAACTCTAACACTTACCCCAAGCCTTACCCTCACCCGTCCCCTAATCCTAACCCGTACGCTAACACTAACACGTACCCTATCACGTACGCTCACCCTAAACCGTTGTCGTACCCTAACCTGTACCCTAAACCGTCCCCGTCAACTAACCCTAACCCTAACCCTAACACTAAACCTTACCCGAAGCCTTACCCTCACCCGTCCCCAATCCTAACCCGTACGCCAACACTAACCCGTACCATAACACGTACGCTCACCCTAAACCGTTGTCGTACCCTAAACCGTCCCCGTCCCCTAACCCTAACCCTAAACCTAACCCTAAACCTTACCCGAACCCTTACACTCACCCGTCCCCTAATCCTCACCCGTACGCTAACACTAAACCATACCCTAACACGTACACTCACCCTAAACCGTTGTCGTACCCTAACCTGTACCCTAAACCGTCCCCGTTCCCTAACCCTAACCCTAACCCTAACCCTAACCCTTACCCGAAGCCTTACCCTCACCCGTCCCATAATCCTAAACCGTACGCTAACACTAACCCATACCCTAACATGTACGGTCACCTTAAACCGTTGTCGTACCCTAACCTGTACCCTAAACCGTCCCCGCCCCTAACCCTAACCCTAACGCTTACCCGAAGCCTTACCCTCACCCGTCCCCTTATCCTAACCTGTACGCCAGCACTAACCCGTAACCTAACACGTACGCTCACCCTAAACCTTTGTCGCAGCCTAACCTGTACCCTAAACCGTCCCCGTCCCCTAACCCTAACCCTAACCCTAACCCTTACCCGAAGCCTTACCCTCACCCGTCCCCTAATCCTTACTCGTACGCTAACACTAACCTTTACCCTAACACGTACGCTCACCCTAAATTGTTGTCGTACCCTAACCTGTACCCTAAACCGTCCCCGAACCCTAACCCTAACCCTAACCCTAACCCAAAACATAACACTTACCCGAAGCCTTACCCTCACAGGTCCCCTAATCCTAACCCGTACGCTAACACTAACCCGTAACCTAACACGTACGCTCACCCTAAACCGTTGTCGTAGCCTAACCTGTACCCTAAACCGTCACGTCCACTAACCCTAACCCTAACCCTAACCCTTACCCGAAGCCTTACCCTCACCCGTCCCCTAATCCTAACCCGTACGCTAACACTAACCCGTACCCTAACACGTACGCTCACCCTAAATCGTTGTCGTACCCTAACCTGTACCCTAAGCCGTCCCCGTCCCCTAACCCTAACCCTAACCCTAACCCTAACCCTTACCCGAAGCCTTACCCTCACCCGTCCCCTAATCCTAACCCGTACGCTAACACTAACCCGTACCCTAACACGTACGCTCACCCTAAACCGTTGTCAAACCCTAACTGGTACCCTAAACCGTCCCCGTCCCCGTCCCTGTCCCCGTCCCCGTCCCCTAACCCTAACCCTTACCCGAAGCCTTACCCTCACCCGTCCCCTAATCCTAACCCGTACGCTAACACTAACCCGTACCCTAACACGTACGCTCACCCTAAACCGTTGTCGCAGCCTAACCTGTACCCTAAACCGTCCCCGTCCGCTAACCCTAACCCTAACCCTAACCCTTACCCGAAGCCTTACCCTAACCCGTCCCCTAATCCTAACTCGTACGCTAACACTAACCCGTACCCTAACACGTACGCTCACCCTAAATCGTTGTCGTACCCTAACCTGTACCCTAAACCGTCCCCGAAACCTAACCCTAACCCTAACCCTAACCCAAACCCTAAAACTTACCCGAAGCCTTACCCTCACCCGTCCCCTAATCCTAAACCGTACGCTAACACTAACCCGTAACCGAACACGTACGCTCACCCTAAACCGTTGTCGTAGCCTAACCTGTACCCTAAACCGTCCCGTCCACTAACCCTAACCCTAACCCTAACCCTTACCCGAAGCTTTACCCTCACCCGTCTCCTAATCCTAACCCGTACGCTAACTCTAACCCGTACACTAACACATACGCTCACCCTAAACCGTTGTCGTACACTAACCTGTACCCTAAACCGTCCCCGTCCCCTAACACTAACCCTAACCCTAACCCTAACCCTTACCCGAAGCCTTACTCTGACCCGTCCCCTAATCCTAACCCGTACGCTAACACTAACCGGTACCCTAACACGTACGCTCACCATAAACCGTTGTCGTACCCTAACCTGTACCCTAAACCGTCCCCGTCCCCGTCCCCTAACCCTAACCCTAACCCTAACCTTTACCCGAAGCCTTACCCTCACCCGTCCCCTAATCCTAACCCGTACGCTAACACTAACCCGTACCCTAACACGTACGCTCACCCTAAATCTTTGTCGTACCCTAACCTGTACCCTAAACCGTCCCCATACCCTAACCCTAACGCTAACCCTAACACTTACCCGAAGCCTTACCCTCACCCGTCCCCTAATCCTAACCCGTACGCTAACACTAACCCGACCCTAACACGTACGCTCACCCTAAACCGTTGTCGTAGCCTAACCTGTACCCTGAACCGTCCCCGTCCCCTAACCCTAACCCTAACCCTTACCCGAAGCCTTACCCTCACCCGTCCCCTACTCCTAACCCGTACGCTAACACTAACCCGTACCCTAACACGTACGCTCACCCTAAATCGTTGTCGTACCCTAACCTGTACCCTAAACCGTCCCCGTACCCTAACACTTACCCTAACCCTAACCCTAACCCTAATCCTTACCCGAAGCCTTACTCTCACCCGTCCCCTAATCCTAACCCGTACGCTAACACTAACCCGTACCCTAACACTTACGCTCACCCTAAACCGTTGTCGTACCCTAACCTGTACCCTAAACCGTCCCCGTCAACTAACCCTAACCCTAACCCTAACACTAAACCTTACCCGAAGCCTTACCCTCACCCGTCCCCTAATCCTAACCCGTACGCCAACACTAACCCGTACCATAACTCGTACGCTCACCCTAAACCGTTGTCGTACCCTAAACCGTCCCCGTCCCCTAACCCTAACCCTAAACCTAACCCTAAACCTTACCCGAACCCTTACACTCACCCGTCCCCTAATCCTCACCCGTATGCTAACACTAAACCATGCCCTAACACGTACACTCACCCTAAACCGTTTTCGTACCCTAACCTGTACCCTAAACCGTCCCCGTTCCCTAACCCTAACCCTAACCCTAACCCTAACCCTTACCCGAAGCCTTACCCTCACCCGTCCCCTAATCCTAACCCGTACGCTAACACTAACCCGTACCCTAACACGTACGCTCACCCTAAAACGTTGTCGTACACTAACCTGTACCCTAAACCGTCCCCGTCCCCTAACCCTAAACCTAACCCTAACCCTAACCCTAACCCTTACCCGAAGCCTTACCCTCACCCGTCCCCTAATCCTCACCCGTACGCTAACACTAATCCGTACCCTAACACGTACGCTCACCCTAAACCGTTGTCGTACCCTAACCTGTACCCTAAACCGTCCCGGTCCCCTAAACCTAACCCTAACCCTAACCCTAACCCTAACCCTTACCCGAAGCCTTACCCTCACCCGTCCCCTAATCCTAACCCGTACGCTAACACTAACCCGTACCCTAACACGTACGCTCACCCTAAACGGTTGTCGTACCCTAACCTGTACCCTAAACCGTCCACGTCCCCTAACCCTAACCCTAACCCTAACCCTAACCCTTACCCGAAGCCTTACCCTAACCCGTCCCCTAATCCTAACCCGTACGTTAACACTAACCCGTACCCTAACACGTACCCTCACCCTAAACCGTTGTCGTACCCTAACTTGTACCCTAAACCGTCCCTGTGCCCGTCCCATAACCCTAACCCTAACCCTAACCCTAACCCTTTCCCGAAGCCTTACCCTCTCCCGTCCCCTAATCCTAACCCGTACGCTAACACTAACCCGTACCCTAACACGTACGCTCACCCTAAACCGTTGTCGTACCCTAACCTGTACCCTAAACCGTCCCCGTCCCCGTCCCCTAACCCTAACCCTAACCCTAACCCTAACCCTTACCCGAAGCCTTACACTCACCCGTCCCCTAATCCTCATCCGTACGCTAACACTAACCCGTACCCTAACACGTACGCTCACCCTAAACCTTTGTCGTACACTAACCTGTACCCTAAACCGTCACCGTCCACTAACCCTAACCCTAACCCTAACCCTAACCCTAATCTTTACCCGAAGCCTTACACTCACCCGTCCCCTAATCCTAACCCGTACGCTAACACTAACCCATACCCTAACACGTACGCTCACCCTAAACCGTTGTCGTACCCTAACTTGTACCCTAAACGGTCCCCGTCCCCTAACGCTAACCCTAACCCTAACCCTAACCCTAACCCTTACCCGAAGCCTTAGCCTCACCCGTCCCCTAATCCTAACCCGTACACTAACACTAACCCGTACCCTAACACGTACGCTCACCCTAAATCGTTGTCGTACCCTAACCTGTACCCTAAACCGTCCCCGTCCCCGTCCCCGTCCCCTAACCCTAACCCTAACCCTTACCCGAAGCCTTACCCTCAACCGTCCCCTAATCCTAACCCGTACGCTAACACTAACGCATACCCTAACATGTACGCTCACCCTAAGCCGTTGTCGTACCCTAACCTGTACCCTAAACCGTCCCTGTCCCCGTCCCCTAACCCTAACCCTAGCCCTAACCCTAATCCTAACCCTTACCCGAAGCCTTACACTCACCCGTCCGCTAATCCTAACCCGTATGCTAACACTAACCCGTACCCTAACACGTACGCTCACCCTAAACCGTTGTCGCAGCCGAACCTGTACCCTAAACCGTCCCCGTCCCCTAACCCTAACCCTAACCCTAACCCTTACCCGAAGCCTTACCCTCACCCGTCCCCTAATCCTAACCCGTACGCTAACACTAAACCCTACCCTAACACGTACGCTCACCCTAAACCTTTGTCGTACCCTAAACTGTACCCTAAACCGTCCGCGTCCCCTAACCCTAACCCTAACCCTAACCCTAACCCTAACCCTTACCCGAAGCCTTACACTCACCCGTCACCTAATCCTCACCCGTACGCTAACACTAACCCGTACCCTAACACATACGCTCACCCTAAACCGTTGTCGTACACTAACCTGTACCCTAAACCGTCCCCTAACCCTAACCCTAAACCTAACCCTAACCCTAACCCTAACCCTTACCCGAAGCCTTACCCTCACCCTTCCCCTAATCCTAACCCGTACGCTAACACTAACCCGTACCCTAACACGTACGCTCACCCTAAACCGTTGTCGTACCCTAACCTGTACCCTAAACCGTCCCCATCCCCTAACCCTAACCCTGACCCTAACCCTAACCCTAACCCTTACCCGAAGCCTTACCCTCACCCGTCCCCTAATCCTAACCCGTACGCTAACACTAACCCGTACCCTAACACATACGCTCCCCCTAAACAGTTGTCGTACCCTAACCTGTACCCTAAACCGTCCCTGTCCCCTAATGCTAACCCTAAACCTTACCCGAAGCCTTACCCTCACCCGTTCCCTAATCCTAACCCGTACGCTAACACTAACCAGTACCCTAACACGTACGCTCACCCTAAACCGTTGTCGTACCCTAATTTGTACCCTAAACCGTCCCCGTCCCCTAACCCTAACACTAACCCTAACCCTTACCCGAAGCCTTACCCTCACCTGTCCCCTAATGCTAACCCGTACACTAACACTAAACCATACCCTAACACGTACGCTCACCCTAAACCGTTGTCGTACACTAACCTGTACCCTAAACCGGCGCCGTCCCCGTCCCCGTCCCCGTCCCCTAACCCTAACCCTAACCCTTACCCGAAGCCTTACCCTCACCCGTCCCCTAATCCTAACCCGTACGCTAACACTAACCCGTACCCTAACACGTAAGCTCACCCTAAACTGTTGTCGAACCCTAACCTGTACCCTAAACCGTCCCTGTCCCCATCCCGTAACTCTAACCCTAACCCTAACACTAACCCTAACCCTTACCCGAAGCCTTACCCTCACCCGTCCCCTAATCCTAACCCGTACGCTAACACTAACCCGTACACTAACACGTACGCTCACCCTAAACCGTTGTTGTACACTAACCTGTACCCTAAACCGTCCCCGTCCCCTAATCCTACCCTAACCCTAACCCTAACCCTAACCCTTACCCGAAGACTTACCCTCACCCGTCCCCTAATCCTAACCCTTACGCTAACACTAACCCGTACCCTAACACGTAAGCTCACCCTAAACCGTTTTCGTACCCTAACCTCTACCCTAAACCGTCCCCGTCCCCGTCCCCTAACCCTAACCCTTACCCTAACCCTTACCCAAAGCCTTACCCTCACCCGTCCCCTAATCCTAACCCGTACGCCAACACTAAAGCGTACCCTAACACGTACGCTCACACTAAACCGTTGTCGTACACTAACCTGTACCCTCAACCGTCCCCATCCCCTAACCCTAACCCTAACCCTAACACTTACCCGAAGCCTTACACTTCCCCGTCCCCTAATCCTAAACCGTACGCTAACACTAACCCGTACCCTAACACGTACGCTCACCCTAAACCGTTGTCGTACCCTAACCTGTACCCTAAACTGTCCCCGTCCCCGTCCCCGTCCCCTAACCCTAACCCTAACCCTTACCCGAAGCCTTACCCTCACCCGTCCCCTAATCCTAACCCGTACGCTAACACTAACCCGTACCCTAACTTGTACTCTCACCCTAAACCGTTGTCATATCCTAACCTGTACCCTAAACCGTCCCCGTCCCCTAACCCTAACCCTAACCCTAACCCTATCCCTTACCCGAAGCCTTACCCTCACCCGTCCCCTAATCCTAACCCGTACGCTAACACTAACCCCTACCCTAACACGTACGCTCACCCTAAATAGTTGTCGTACCAGAACCTGTACCCTAAACCGTCCCCGTACCCTAACCCTAACCCTAACCCTAACCCTAACCCTAACACTTACCCCAAGCCTTACCCTCACCCGTCCCCTAATCCTAACCCGTACGCTAACACTAACACGTACCCTATCACGTACGCTCACCCTAAACCGTTGTCGTACCCTAACCTGTACCCTAAACCGTCCCCGTCAACTAACCCTAACCCTAACCCTAACACTAAACCTTACCCGAAGCCTTACCCTCACCCGTCCCCAATCCTAACCCGTACGCCAACACTAACCCGTACCATAACACGTACGCTCACCCTAAACCGTTGTCGTACCCTAAACCGTCCCCGTCCCCTAACCCTAACCCTAAACCTAACCCTAAACCTTACCCGAACCCTTACACTCACCCGTCCCCTAATCCTCACCCGTACGCTAACACTAAACCATACCCTAACACGTACACTCACCCTAAACCGTTGTCGTACCCTAACCTGTACCCTAAACCGTCCCCGTTCCCTAACCCTAACCCTAACCCTAACCCTAACCCTTACCCGAAGCCTTACCCTCACCCGTCCCATAATCCTAAACCGTACGCTAACACTAACCCATACCCTAACATGTACGGTCACCTTAAACCGTTGTCGTACCCTAACCTGTACCCTAAACCGTCCCCGCCCCTAACCCTAACCCTAACGCTTACCCGAAGCCTTACCCTCACCCGTCACCTTATCCTAACCTGTACGCCAGCACTAACCCGTAACCTAACACGTACGCTCACCCTAAACCTTTGTCGCAGCCTAACCTGTACCCTAAACCGTCCCCGTCCCCTAACCCTAACCCTAACCCTAACCCTTACCCGAAGCCTTACCCTCACCCGTCCCCTAATCCTTACTCGTACGCTAACACTAACCTTTACCCTAACACGTACGCTCACCCTAAATTGTTGTCGTACCCTAACCTGTACCCTAAACCGTCCCCGAACCCTAACCCTAACCCTAACCCTAACCCAAAACATAACACTTACCCGAAGCCTTACCCTCACAGGTCCCCTAATCCTAACCCGTACGCTAACACTAACCCGTAACCTAACACGTACGCTCACCCTAAACCGTTGTCGTAGCCTAACCTGTACCCTAAACCGTCACGTCCACTAACCCTAACCCTAACCCTAACCCTTACCCGAAGCCTTACCCTCACCCGTCCCCTAATCCTAACCCGTACGCTAACACTAACCCGTACCCTAACACGTACGCTCACCCTAAATCGTTGTCGTACCCTAACCTGTACCCTAAGCCGTCCCCGTCCCCTAACCCTAACCCTAACCCTAACCCTAACCCTTACCCGAAGCCTTACCCTCACCCGTCCCCTAATCCTAACCCGTACGCTAACACTAACCCGTACCCTAACACGTACGCTCACCCTAAACCGTTGTCAAACCCTAACTGGTACCCTAAACCGTCCCCGTCCCCGTCCCTGTCCCCGTCCCCGTCCCCTAACCCTAACCCTTACCCGAAGCCTTACCCTCACCCGTCCCCTAATCCTAACCCGTACGCTAACACTAAGACGTACCCTAACACGTACGCTCACCCTAAACCGTTGTCGCAGCCTAACCTGTACCCTAAACCGTCCCCGTCCGCTAACCCTAACCCTAACCCTAACCCTTACCCGAAGCCTTACCCTCACCCGTCCCCTAATCCTAACTCGTACGCTAACACTAACCCGTACCCTAACACGTACGCTCACCCTAAATCGTTGTCGTACCCTAACCTGTACCCTAAACCGTCCCCGAAACCTAACCCTAACCCTAACCCTAACCCAAACCCTAAAACTTACCCGAAGCCTTACCCTCACCCGTCCCCTAATCCTAACCCGTACGCTAACACTAACCCGTAACCGAACACGTACGCTCACCCTAAACCGTTGTCGTAGCCTAACCTGTACCCTAAACCGTCCCGTCCACTAACCCTAACCCTAACCCTAACCCTTACCCGAAGCCTTACCCTCACCCGTCTCCTAATCCTAACCCGTACGCTAACACTAACCCATACCCTAACATGTACGGTCACCTTAAACCGTTGTCGTACCCTAACCTGTACCCTAAACCGTCCCCGCCCCTAACCCTAACCCTAACGCTTACCCGA
Source organism: Delphinapterus leucas (assembly GCF_059928025.1). Taxonomy (NCBI): domain Eukaryota; kingdom Metazoa; phylum Chordata; class Mammalia; order Artiodactyla; family Monodontidae; genus Delphinapterus; species Delphinapterus leucas. The sequence continues at coordinate 111,862,493 of NC_143135.1, read as the reverse complement.
AGCCTTACCCTCACCCGTCCCCTTATCCTAACCCGTACGCTAACACTAAACCGTACCCTAGCACGTACGCTCACCCTAAACCGTTGTCATACACTAACCTGTAACCTAAACCATCCCCGTCCCCGTCCCCGTCCCCTAAACCTAACCCTAACCCTAACCCTAACCCTTACCCGAAGCCTTACCCTCACCCGTCCCCTAATCCTAACCCGTACGCTAACACTAACCCGTACCCTAACACGTACGCTCACCCTAAACCGTAGTCCTACACTAACCTGTACCCTAAATCGTCCCCGTCCCCTAAACTTAAACCTAAGCCTAACCCTAACCCTAACCCTTACCCAAAGCCTTACCCTCACCCGTCCCCTAATCCTAACCCGTACGCTAACGCTAACCCGTACCCTAACACGTACGCTCACTCTAAACCGTTGACGTACACTAACCTGTACCCTAAACCGTCCCCGTCCCCTAACCCTCACCCTAAACTTAACCCTAACCCTAACCCTTACCCGAAGCCTTACACTCACCCGTCCCCTAATCTTAACCCGTAAGCTAACACTAACCCGTACCCTAACACGTACACTCAACCTAAACTGTTGTCGTACCCTAACCTGTCCCCTAAACCGTCCCCGTCCCCGTCCCCAACCCTAACCCTAACCCTAACCTTTACCCGAAGCCTTACGCTCACCCGTCCCCTAATCCTAACCCGTACGCTAACACTAACCCGTACCCTAACACGTACGCTCACCCTAAACCGTTGTCGTACCCTAAACTGTACCCTAAACCGTCCCTGTCCCCGTCCCCTAACCCTAACCCTAGCCCTAACCCTAACCATAACCCTTACCCGAAGCCTTACCCTCACCCGTCCCCTAATCCTAAACCGTACGCTAACACTAACACATACCCTAACACGTACGCTCACCCTAAACCGTTGTCGCAGCCTAACCTGTACCCTAAACCGCCCCCGTCCCCTAACCCTAACCCTAACCCTATCCCTAACCCTTACCCGAAGCCTTACCCTCACCCGTCCCCTAATCCTAACTCGTACGCTAACACTAACACGTACCCTAACACGTACGCTCACCCTAAATCGTTGTCGTACCCTAACCTGTACCCTAAACCGTCCCCGTACCCTAACCCTAACCCTAACCCTAACCCTAACCCTAACACTTACCCGCAGCCTTACCCTCACCCGTCCCCAAATCCTAACCCGTACGCTAACACTAACCCGTACCCTAACACGTACGCTCACCTTAAACCGTTGTCGTACCCTAACCTGTACCCTAAACCGTCCCCGTCCCCTAACCCTAACCCTAACCCTAACCCTTACCCGAAGCCTTACCCTCACCCGTCCCCTTATCCTAACCCGTACACTAACACTAACCCGTACCCTAACACGTACGCTCACCCTAAACCGTTGTCGTACCCTAACCTGTACCCTAAAGCGTCCCCGTCCCCTAACCCTAACCCTAACCCTAACCCTAACCCTTACCCGAAGCCTTACCCTCACCAGTCCCCTAATCCTAACCCGTACGCTAACACTAACCTGTACCCTAACACGTACGCTCACCCTAAAACTTTGTCGTACCCTAACCTGTACCCTAAACCGTCCGCGTCCCCTAACCCTAACCCTAACCCTAACCCTAACCCTAACCCTTACCCGAAGCCTTACACTCACCCGTCACCTAATCCTCACCCGTACGCTAACACTAACCCGTACCCTAACACGTACGCTCACCCTAAACCGTTGTCGTACCCTAACCTGTACCCTAAACCGTCCCCGTCCCCTAACACTAACCCTAACCCTAACCCTAACCCTAACCCTTACCCGAAGCCTTACCCTCACCCGTCCCCTAATTCTAACCCGTACGCTAACACTAAACCGTACCCTAACACGTACGCTCACCCTAAACCGTTGTCGTACCCTAACCTGTACCCTAAACCGTCCCCGTCCCCTAACCCTAACCCTAACCCTTACCCGAAGCCTTACCCTCAACCGTTCCCTAATCCTAACCCGTACGCTAACACTAACCCGTACCCTAACACGTACGCTCACCCTAAACCGTTGTCGTACCCTAACTTTTACCCTAAACCGTCCCCGTCCCCTAACCCTAACCCAAACCCTAACCCTTACCCGAAGCCTTACCCTCACCCGTCACCTAATCCTAACCTGTACGCTAACACTAACCCGTACCCTAACACGTAAACTCACCCTAAACCGTTGTTGTACCCTAACCTGTACCCTAAACCGTCCCAGTCCCCGTCCCCGTCACCTAACCCTAACCCTAACCCTTACCCGAAGCCTTACCCTCACCCGTCCCCTAATCCTAACCCGTACGCTAACACTAAGCCGTACCCTAACACGTACGCTCACCCTAAACCGTTGTCGTACACTAACCTGTACCCTAAACCGGCGCCGTCCCCGTCCCCGTCCCCTAACCCTAACCCTAACCCTAACCCTAACCCGAAGCCTTACCCTCACCCGTCCCCTAATCCTAACCCGTACGCTAACACTAACCCCTACCCTAACACGTACTCTCAACCTAAACCGTTGTCGTAGCCTAACCTGTACCCTAAACCGTCCCCGTCCCCTAACCCTAACCCTAACCCTTACCCGAAGCCTTACCCTCACCCGTCCCCTAATCCTAACCCGTACGCTAACACTAACCCGTACCCTAACACGTACGCTTACCCTAAATCATTGTCGTACCCTAACCTGTACCCTAAACCGTCCCCGTACCCTAACCCTAACCCTAACCCTAACCCTAACACTTACCCGAAGCCTTACCCTCACCCGTCCCCTTATCCTAACCCGTACGCTAACACTAACCTGTTCCCTAACACGTACGCTCACCCTAAACCGTTGTCGTACCCTAACCTGTACACTAAACCGTCCCCGTCCCCTAATCCTAACCCTAACCCTAAACCTAACCCTTACCCGAAACCTTACCCTCACCCGTCCCCTAATCCTAACCCGTACGCTAACACTAACCCGTACCCTAACACGTACGCTCACCCTAAACCGTTGTCGTACCCTAACCTGTACCCTAAACCGTCCCCGTTCCCTAACCCTAACCCTAACCTAACCCTAACCCTAACCCTTACCCGAAACCTTACACTCACCCGTCGCCTAATCCTCACCCGTACGCTAACACTAACCCGTACCCTAACACGTACGCTCACCCTAAACCGTTGTCGTACCCTAACCTGTACCCTAAACCGTCCCCGTCCCCTAACCCTTACCCTAACCCTAACCCTTACCCTCACCCGTCCCCTAATCCTAACCTGTACGCTAACACTAACCCGTACCCTAACACGTAAGCTCACCCTAAACCCTTGTTGTACCCTAACCTGTACCCTAAACCGTCCCAGTCCCCGTCCCCGTCCCCTAACCCTAACCCTAACCCTTACCCGAAGCCTTACCCTCACCCGTCCCCTAATCCTAAACCGTACGCTAACACTAACACTTACCCTAACACGTACGCTCACCCTAAACCGTTGTCGTTCCCTAACCTGTACCCTAAACCGTCCCCGTCCCCGTCCCCTAACCCTAACCCTAACCCTAACCCTAACCTTTACCCGAAGCCTTACCCTCAGCCGTCCTCTAATCCTAACCCGTACGCTAACACTAACCCGTACCCTAACACGTACGCTCACCCTAAATCGTTGTCGTACCCTAACCTGTACCCTAAACCGTCCCTGTCCCCGTCCCCGTCCCCGTCCCCTAACCCTAACCCTAGCCCTAACCCTAACCATAACCCTTACCCGAAGCCTTACCCTCACCCGTCCCCTAATCCTAAACCGTACGCTAACACTAAACCGTACCCTAACACGTATGCTCACCCTAAACCGTTGTCGCAGCCTAACCTGTACCCTAAACCGTCCCCGTCCCCTAACCCTAACCCTAACCCTATCCCTAACCCTTACCCGAAGCCTTACCCTCACCCGTCCCCTAATCCTAACTTGTACGCTAACACTAACCCGTACCCTAACACGTACGCTCACCCTAAATCGTTGTCGTACCCTAACCTGTACCCTAAACCGTCCCCGAACACTAACCCTAACCCTAACCCTAACCCTAACCCTAAAACTTACCCGAAGACTTACCCTCACCCGTCCCCTAATCCTAAACCGTACGCTAACACTAAACCGTACCCTAACATGTACGCTCACCTTAAACCGTTGTCGTACCCTAACCTGTACCCTAAACCGTCCCCGTCCCCTAACCCTAACCCTAACCCTAACCCTTACCCAAAGCCTTACACTCACCCGTCCCCTTTTCCTAACCCGTACGCTAACACTAACCCGTACCCTAACACGTACGCTCACCCTAAACCGTTGTCGTACCCTAACCTGTACCCTAAACCGTCCCCGTCCCCTAACCCTAACCCTAACCCTAACCCTAACCCTTACCCGAAGCCTTACCCTCACCCGTCCCCTAATCCTAACCCGTACGCTAACACTAACCTGTACCCTAACACGTACGCTCACCCTAAACCTTTGTCGTACCCTAACCTGTACCCTAAACCGTCCGCGTCCCCTAACCCTAAACCTAACCCTAACCCTTACCCGAAGCCTTACACTCACCCGTCACCTAATCCTCACCCGTACGCTAACACTAACCCGTACCCTAACACGTACGCTCACCCTAAACCGTTGTCGTACCCTAACCTTACCCTAAACCGTCCCCTAACCCTAACCCTAACCCTAACCCTAACCCTAACCCTAACACTTACCCGAAGCCTTACTCTCACCCGTCCCCTAATCCTAACCCGTACGCTAACACTAACCCGTACCCTAACACGTACGCTCACCCTAAACCGTTGTCGTACCCTAACCTGTACCCTAAACCGTCCCCGTCCCCTAACACTAACCCTAACCCTAACCCTAACCCTAACCCTTACCCGAAGCCTTACCCTCACCCGTCCCCTAATTCTAACCCGTACGCTAACACTAAACCGTACCCTAACACGTACGCTCACCCTAAACCGTTGTCGTACCCTAACCTGTACCCTAAACCGTCCCCGTCCCCTAACCGTAACCCTAACCCTTACCCGAAGCCTTACCCTCAACCGTTCCCTAATCCTAACCCGTACGCTAACACTAACCCGTACCCTAACACGTACGCTCACCCTAAACCGTTGTCGTACCCTAACTTGTACCCTAAACCGTCCCCGTCCCCTAACCCTAACCCTAACCCTAACCCTAACCCTAACCCTAACCCTTACCCTCACCTGTCCCCTAATCCTAACCTGTACGCTAACACTAACCTGTACCCTAACACGTAAGCTCACCCTAAACCGTTGTTGTACCGTAACCTGTACCCTAAACCTTCCCAGTCCCCGTCCCCTAACCCTAACCCTAACCCTAACCCTTACCCGAAGCCTTACCCTCACCCGTCCCCTAATCCTAACCCGTACGCTAACACTAAGCCGTACCCTAACACGTACGCTCACCCTAAACCGTTGACGTACACTAACCTGTACCCTAAACCGTCCCCATCCCCTAACCCTAATCCTAACCCTAACCTTAACCCTAACCCTTACCCGAAGCCTTACACTCACCCGTCCCCTAATCCTAACCCGTACGCTAACACTAACCCATACCCTAACACGTACGCTCACCCTAAACCGTTGTCGTACCCTAACCTGTACCCTAAACCGTCCCCGTCCCCTAACCCTAACCCTAACCCTAACCCTAACCCTAACCCTTACCCTCACCCGTCCCCTAATCCTAACCTGTACGCTAACACTAACCCGTACCCTAACACGTAAGCTCACCCTAAACCCTTGTTGTACCCTAACCTGTACCCTAAACCGTCCCAGTCCCCGTCCCCGTCCCCTAACCCTAATCCTAACCCTTACCCGAAGCCTTACCCTCACCCGTCCCCTAATCCTAAACCGTACGCTAACACTAACACTTACCCTAACACGTACGCTCACCCTAAACCGTTGTCGTACACTAACCTGTACCCTAAACCGTCCCCGTCCCCGTCCCCTAACCCTAACCCTAACCCTAACCCTAACCTTTACCCGAAGCCTTACACTCAGCCGTCCTCTAATCCTAACCCGTACGCTAACACTAACCCGTACCCTAACACGTACGCTCACCCTAAATCGTTGTCGTACCCTAACCTGTACCCTAAACCGTCCCTGTCCCCGTCCCCGTCCCCGTCCCCTAACCCTAACCCTAACCCTTACCCGAAGCCTTACCCTCACCCGTCCCCTAATCCTAACCCGTACGCTAACACTAACCCATACCCTAACATGTACGTTCACCCTAAAACGTTGTCGTACCCTAACCTGTACCCTAAACCGTCCGTGTCCCCGTCCCCTAACCCTAACCCTAGCCCTAACCCTAACCATAACCCTTACCCGAAGCCTTACCCTCACCCGTCCCCTAATCCTAAACCGTACGCTAACACTAACCCTTACCCTAACACGTATGCTCACCCTAAACCGTTGTCGCAGCCTAACCTGTACCCTAAACCGTCCCCGTCCCCTAACCCTAACCCTAACCCTATCCCTAACCCTTACCCGAAGCCTTACCCTCACCCGTCCCCTAATCCTAACTCGTACGCTAACACTAACCCGTACCCTAACACGTACGCTCACCCTAAATCGTTGTCGTACCCTAACCTGTACCCTAAACCGTCCCCGAACACTAACCCTAACCCTAACCCTAACCCTAACCCTAAAACTTACCTGAAGACTTACCCTCACCCGTCCCCTAATCCTAACCCGTACGGTAACACTAACCCGTACCCTAACACGTACGCTCACCCTAAACCGTTGTCGTACCCTAACGTGTACCCTAAACCGTCCCCTTCCCCTAAACCTAACCCTAACCCTAACCCTAACCCTTACCCGAAGTCTTACCCTCACCCGTCCCCTAATCCTAACCCGTACGCTAACACTAACCCGTACCCTAACACGTACGCTCACCCTAAATCGTTGTCGTACCCTAACCTGTACCCTAAACCGTCCCCGTACCCTAACCCTAACCCTAACCCTAACCCTAACACTTACCCGCAGCCTTACCCTCACCCGTCCCCTAATCCTAACCCGTACGCTAACACTAACCCGTACCCTAACACGTACGTTCACCTTAAACCGTTGTCGTACCCTAACCTGTACCCTAAACCGTTCCCGTCCCCTAACCCTAACCCTAACCCTAACCCTTACCCGAAGCCTTACCCTCACCCGTCCCCTAATCCTAACCCGTACGCTAACACTAACCCGTACCCTAACACGTACGCTCACCCTAAACCGTTGTCGTACCCTAACCTGTACCCTAAACCGTCCCCGTCCCCTAACCCTAACCCTAACCCTAACCCTAACCCTAACCCTAACCCTTACCCTCACCCGTCCCCTAATCCTAACCTGTACGCTAACACTAACCCGTACCCTAACACGTAAGCTCACCCTAAACCCTTGTTGTACCCTAACCTGTACCCTAAACCGTCCCAGTCCCCGTCCCCGTCCCCGTCCCCTAACCCTAACCCTTACCCGAAGCCTTACCCTCAGCCGTCCCCTAATCCTAAACCGTACGCTAACACTAACACTTACCCTAACACGTACGCTCACCCTAAACAGTTGTCGTACTCTAACCTGTACCCTAAACCGTCCCCATCCCCGTCCCCTAACCTTAACCCTAACCCTAACCCTAACCTTTACCCGAAGCCTTACCCTCAGCCGTCCTCTAATCCTAACCCGTACGCTAACACTAACCCGTACCCTAACACGTACGCTCACCCTAAATCGTTGTCGTACCCTAACCTGTACCCTAAACCGTCCCTGTCCCCGTCCCCGTACCCGTCCCCTAACCCTAACCCTAACCCTTACCCGAAGCCTTACCCTCACCCGTCCCCTAATCCTAACCCGTACGCTAACACTAACCCATACCCTAACATGTACGCTCACCCTAAAACGTTGTCGTACCCTAACCTGTACCCTAAACCGTCCCAGTCCCCGTCCCCGTCCCCTAACCCTAACCCTAACCCTTACCCGAAGTCTTACCCTCACCCGTCCCCTAATCCTAACCCGTACGCTAACACTAACCCGTACCCTAACACGTACGCTCACCCTAAATCGTTGTCGTACCCTAACCTGTACCCTAAACCGTCCCCGTACCCTAACCCTAACCCTAACCCTAAACCTAACCATAACACTCACCCGCAGCCTTACCCTCACCCGTCCCCTAATCCTAACCCGTACGCTAACACTAACCCGTACCCTAACACGTACGCTCACCTTAAACCGTTGTCGTACCCTAACCTGTACCCTAAACCGTCCCCGTCCCCTAACACTAACCCTAACCCTAACACTTACTCGAAGCCTTACCCTCACCCGTCCCCTAATTCTAACCCGTACGCTAACACTAAACCGTACCCTAACACGTACGCTCACCCTAAACCGTTGTCGTACCCTAACCTGTACCCTAAACCGTCCCCGTCCCCTAACCCTAACACTTACCCGAAGCCTTACCCTCAACCGTTCCCTAATCCTAACCCGTACGCTAACACTAACCCGTACCCTAACACGTACGCTCACCCTAAACCGTTGTCGTACCCTAACTTGTACCCTAAACCGTCCCCGTCCCCTAACCCTAACCCAAAACCTAACCCTTACCCGAAGCCTTACCCTCACCCGTCCCCTAATCCTAACCCGTACGCTAACACTAACCCGTACCCTAAAACGTACGCTCACCCTAAACCGTTGTCGTACCCTAACCTGTACCCTAAACCGTCCCCGTCCCCTAACCCTAACCCTAACCCTAACCCTAACCCTAACCCTAACCCTTACCCTCACCCGTCCCCTAATCCTAACCTGTACGCTAACACTAACCCGTACCCTAACACGTAAGCTCACCCTAAACCGTTGTTGTACCGTAACCTGTACCCTAAACCGTCCCAGTCCCCGTCCCCGTCCCCTAACCCTAATCCTAACCCTTACCCGAAGCCTTACCCTCACCCGTCCCCTAATCCTAACCCGTACGCTAACACTAAGCCGTACCCTAACACGTACGCTCACCCTAAACCGTTGTCGTACACTAACCTGTACCCTAAACCGGTGCCGTCCCCGTCCCCGTCCCCTAACCCTAACCCTAACCCTTACCCAAAGCCTTACCCTCACCCGTCCCCTAATCCTAACCCGTACGCTAACACTAACCCGTACCCTAACACGTACGCTCACCCTAAACTGTTGTCGTGCCCTAACCTGTATCCTAAACCGTCCCTGTCCCCGTCCCGTAACCCTAACCCTAACCCTAACCCTAACCCTAACCCTTACCCGAAACCTTACCCTCACCCGTCCCCTAATCCTAACCCGTTCGCTAACACTAAACCGTACCCTAACACGTACGCTCACCCTAAACCGTTGTCGTACCCTAACCTGTACCCTAAACCGTACCCGTCCCCTAACCCTAACCCTAACCCTAACCCTAACCCTAACCCTAACCCTTACCCGAAGACTTACCCTCACCCGTCCCCTAATCCTAAACCTTACGCTAACACTAACCCGTACCCTAACACGTAAGCTCACCCTAAACCGTTTTCGTATCATAACCTGTACCCTAATCCGTGCCCGTCCCCGTCCCCGTCCCCTAACCCTAACCCTAACCCTTACCCGAAGCCTTACCCTCACCCGTCCCATAATCCTAACCCGTACGCCAACACTAACCCGTACCCTAACACGTACGCTCACCCTCAACCGTTGTCGTACACTAACCTGTACCCTAAACGGTCCCCATCCCCTAACCCTAACCCTAACCCTAACCCTTACCCGAAGCCTTACTCTTACCCGTCCCCTAATCCTAAACCGTACGCTAACACTAACCCGTACCCTAACACGTACGCTCACCCTAAACCGTTGTCGTACCCTAACCTGTACCCTAAACCGTCCGGTCCCCTAACCCTAACCCTAACCCTAAACCTTACCCGAAGTCTTACCCTCACCCGTCCCCTAATCCTAACCCGTACGCTAACACTAACCCGTACCCTAACACGTACGCTCACCCTAAATCGTTGTTGTACCCTAACCTGTACCCTAAACCGTCCCCGTACCCTAACCCTAACCCTAACCCTAACCCTAACCCTAACACTTACCCGAAGCCTTACCCTCACCCGTCCCCTAATCCTAACCCGTACGCTAACACTAACCCGTACCCTAACACGTACGCTCACCTTAAACCGTTGTCGTACCCTAACCTGTACCCTAAACCGTCCCCGTCCCCTAACCCTAACCCTAACCCTAACCCTTACCCGAAGCCTTACCCTCACCCGTCCCCTTATCCTAACCCGTACGCTAACACTAACCCGTACCCTAACACGTACGCTCACCCTAAACCGTTGTCGTACCCTAACCTGTACCCTAAACCATCCCCGTCCCCTAACCCTAACCCTAACCCTAACCCTAACCCTTACCCGAAGCCTTACCCTCACCCGTCCCCTAATCCTAACCCGTACCCTAACACTAACCTGTACCCTAACACGTACGCTCACCCTAAACCTTTGTCGTACCCTAACCTGTACCCTAAACCGTCCGCGTCCCCTAACCCTAACCCTAACCCTAACCCTAACCCTAACCCTTACCCGAAGCCTTACACTCACCCGTCCCCTAATCCTAACCCGTACGCTAACACTAACACGTACGCTCACCCTAAACCGTTGTCGTACCCTAACCTGTACCCTAAACCGTCCCCGTCCCCTAACCCTAACCCTAACCCTAACCCTAACCCTAACCCTAACCCTTACCCTCACCCGTCCCCTAATCCTAAACTGTACGCTAACACTAACCCGTACCCTAACACGTAAGCTCACCCTAAACCCTTGTTGTACCCTAACCTGTACCCTAAACCGTCCCAGTCCCCGTCCCCGTCCCCTAACCCTAACCCTAACCCTTACCCGAAGCCTTACCCTCACCCGTCCCATAATCCTAAACCGTACGCTAACACTAACACTTACCCAAACACGTACGCTCACCCTAAACCGTTGTCGTACACTAACGTGTTCCCTGAACCGTCCCCGTCCCCGTCCCCGTCCCCTAACCCTAACCCTAACCCTTACCCGAAGCCTTACCCTCACCCGTCCCCTAATCCTAACCCGTACGCTAACACTAACCCATACCCTAACATGTACGCTCACCCTAAAACGTTGTCGTACCCTAACCTGTACCCTAAACCGTCCCTGTCCCCGTCCCCTAACCCTAACCCTGCCCTAACCCTAACCATAACCCTTACCCGAAGCCTTACCCTCACCCGTCCCCTAATCCTAAACCGTACGCTAACACTAACCCGTACCCTAACACGTACGCTCACCCTAAACCGTTGTCGCAGCCTAACCTGTACCCTAAACCGTCCCCGTCCCCTAACCCTAACCCTAACCCTATCCCTAACCCTTACCCGAAGCCTTACCCTCACCCGTCCCCTAATCCTAACTCGTACGCTAACACTAACCCGTACCCTAACACGTACGCTCACCCTAAATCGTTGTCGTACCCTAACCTGTACCCTAAACCGTCCCCGAACACTAACCCTAACCCTAACCCTAACCCTAACCCTAACACTTACCAGAAGACTTACCCTCACCCGTCCCCTAATCCTAAACCGTACGGTAACACTAACCCGTACCCTAACACGTACGCTCACCCTAAACCGTTGTCGTAGCCTAACCTGTACCCTAAACCGTCCCCGTCCCTGTCCCCGTCCCCGTCCCCTAACCCTAACCCTTACCCGAAGCCTTACCCTCACCCGTCCCCTAATCCTAACCCGTATGCTAACACTAACCCATACCCTAACATGTACGCTCAGCCTAAACCGTTGTCGTACCCTAACCTGTACCCTAAACCGTCCCTGTCCCCGTCCCCTAACCCTAACCCTAACCCTAACCCTAACCCTTACCCGAAGCCTTACCCTCACCCGTGCCCTAATCCTAACCCGTACGCTAACACTAACCCGTACCCTAACACGTACGCTCACCCTAAACCGTTGTCGTAGCCTAACCTGTACCCTAAACCGTCCCCGTCCCCTAACCCTAACCCTAACCCTTACCCGAAGCCTTACCCTCACCCGTCCCCTAATCCGAACCAGTACGCTAACACTAACCCGTACCCTAACACGTACGCTCACCCTAAATCATTGTCGTACCCTAACCTGTACCCTAAACCGTCCCCGTACCCTAACCCTAACCCTAACCATAACCCTAACCCTAAAACTTACCCGAAGCCTTACCCTCACCCGTCCCCTAATCCGAACCCGTACGCTAACACTAACCCGTACCCTAACACGTACGCTCACCCTAAACCGTTGTCGTATCCTAACCTGTACCCTAAACCGTCCCCGTCCCCTAACACTAACCCTAACCCTAACCCTAACCCTTACCCGAAGCCTTACACTCACCCGTCCCCTTATCCTAACCCGTACGCTAACACTAACCCATACCCTAACACGTACGCTCACCCTAAACTGTTGTCGTACCCTAACCTGTACCCTAAACCGTCCCCGTCCCCTAACACTAACCCTAACCCTAACCCTAACCCTTACCCGAAGCCTTACCCTGACCCGTCCCCTAATCCTAACCCGTACGCTAACACTAACCCGGACCCTAACACGTACGCTCACCCTAAACCGTTGTCGTACCCTAACCTGTACCCTAAACCGTCCCCGTCCCCGTCCCCTAACCCTAACCCTAACCCTAACCCTAACCTTTACCCGAAGCCTTACCCTCACCCGTCCCCTAATCCTAACCCGTACGCTAACACTAACCCGTACCCTACCACGTACGCTTACCCTAAATCGTTGTCGTACCCTCACCTGTACCCTAAACCGTCCCCGTCCCCGTCCCCATCCCCGTCCCCTAACCCTAACCCTAACCCTTACCTGAAGCCTTAACCTCACCCGTCCCCTAATCCTAACCCGTACGCTAACACTAACCCGTACCCTAACACGTACGCTCACCCTAAACCGTTGTCGTAGCCTAACCTGTACCCTAAACCGTCCCCGTCCCCTAACCCTAACCCTAACACTAACCCTAACCCTTACCTGAAGCCTTACCCTCAACCGTCCCCTAATCCTAACCCGTACGCTAACACTAACCCGTACCCTAACACGTACGCTCACCCTAAACCGTTGTCGTACCCTAACCTGTACCCTAAACCGTGCCCGTCCCCGTCCCCTAACCCTAACCCTAACCCTAACCCTTACCCGAAGCCTTACCCTCACCCGTCCCCTAATCCTGACCCGTACGCTAACACTAACCCGTACCCTAACACGTACGCTCACCCTAAACTGTTGACGTACACTAACCTGTACCCTAAACCGTCCCCGTCCCCTAACCCTAACCCTAACCCTAACCCTAACCCTTACCCGAAGCCTTACACTCACCCGTCCCCTAATCCTAACCCGTAAGCTAACACTAACCCGTACCCTAACACGTACGCTCACCCTAAACTGTTGTCGTACCCTAACAAGTACCCTAAACCGTCCACGTCCCCGTCCCCAACCCTAACCCTAACCCTAACCTTTACCCGAAGCCTTACCCTCACCCGTCCCCTAATCCTAACCCGTACGCTAACACTAACCCGTACCCTAACACGTACGCTCACCCTAAACCGTTGTCGTACACTAACCTGTACCCTAAACCGTCCCTGTCCCCGTCCCCTAACCCTAACCCTAACCCTAACCCTAACACTTACCCGAAGCCTTACCCTCACCCGTCCCCTAATCCTAACCCGTACGCTAACACTAACCCGTACCCTAACATGTACGCTCACACTAAACTGTTGTCGTACCCTAACCTGTACCCTAAACCGTCCCCGTCCCCGTCCCCTAACCCTAACCCTAACCCTAAACCTTACCCGAAGCCTTACCCTCACCCGTCCCCTAATCCTAAACCGTACGCTAACACTAACCCGTACCCTAACACGTACGCTCACCCTAAACCGTTGTCGTACCCTAACCTGTACCCTAAACCGTCCCCGTCCCCGTCCCCGTCCCCATCCCCTAACCCTAACCCTAAACCTTACCCGAAGCCTTACCCTCACCCGTCCCCTAATACTAACCCGTACGCTAACACTAACCCATACCCTAACGTGTACGCTCACGCTAAACCGTTGTCGTACCCTAACCTGTACCCTAAACCGTCACTGTCCCCGTCCCCTAACCCTAACCCTAACCCTAACCCTAACCCTTACCCGAAGCCTTACCCTCACCCGTCCCCTAATCCTAACCCGTACGCTAACACTAACCCGTACCCTAACACGTACGCTCACCCTAAACCGTTGTCGTAGCCTAACCTGTACCCTAAACCATCCCCGTCCCCTAACCCTAACCCTAACCTTAAACCTAACCCTTACCCGAAGCCTTACCCTCACCCGTCCCCTAATCCTAACCCGTACGCTAACACTAACCCATACCCTAACACGTACGCTCACCCTAAATCATTGTCGTACTCTAAACTGTACCCTAAACCGTCCCCGTACCCTAACCTTAACCCTAACCCTAACTCTAACCCTAACACTTACCCGAAACCTTACCCTCACCCGTCCCCTTATCCTAACCCGTACGCTAACACTAACCCGTACCCTAACACGTGCGCTCACCCTAAACCATTGTCGTACCCTAACCTGTACCCTAAACCGTCCCCGTCCCCTAACCCTAACCCTAACCCTAACCCTAACCCTTACCCGAAGACTTAGCCTCGCCCGTCCCCTTATCCTAACCCGTACGCTAACACTAACCCGTACCCTAACACGTACGCTCACCCTAAACCGTTGTCGTACCCTAACCTGTACCCTAAACCGTCCCCGTCCTCTAACCCTAAGCCTTACCCTAACCCTAACCCTTACCCGAAGCCTTACCCTCACCCGTCCCCTAATCCTAACCCGTACGCTAACACTAACCCGTACCCTAACACGTACGCTCACCCTAAACCGTTGTCGTACCCTAACCTGTACCCTAAACCGTCCCCGTCCCCTAACCCTAACCCTAACCCTAACCCTAACCCTTACCCGAAGCCTTACACTCACCCGTCCCATAATCCTCACCCGTACGCTAACACTAACCCGTACCCTAACACGTACGCTCACCCTAAACCGTTGTCGTACCCTAACCTGTACCCTAAACCGTCCCCGTCCCCTAACCCTAACCCTAAACCTAACCCTAACCCTAACCCTTACCCGAAGCCTTACCCTCACCCGTCCCCTAATCCTAAACCGTACGCTAACACTAACCCGTACCCTAACACATACGCTCACCCTAAACCGTTGTCATACCCTAACCTGTACCCTAAACCGTCCCCGTGCCCGTCCCCTAACCCTAACCCTAACCCTAACCCTAACCCTTACCCGAAGCCTTACCCTCACCCTTCCCCTAATCCTAACCCGTACGCTAACACTAGCCCGTACCCTAACACGTACGCTCACCCTAAACCGTTGTCGTACCCTAACCTGTACCCTAAACCGTCCCCGTCCCCTAACCCTAACCCTAACCCTAACCCTAACCCTTACCCGAAGCCTTACCCTCACCCGTCCACTAATCCTAACCCGTACGCTAACACTAACCCGTACCCTAACACGTACGCTCACCCTAAACTGTTGTCGTACCCTAACCTGTACCCTAAACCGTCCCCGTCCCCGTCCGCTAACCCTAACCCTAACCCTTACCCGAAGCCTTACACTCACCCGTCCCCTAATCCTAAACGGTACGCTAACACTAACCCGTACCCTAACACGTACGCTCACCCTAAACCGTTGTCGTACCCTAACCTGTACCCTAAACCGTCCCCGTCCCCTAACCCTAACCCTAACCCTAACCCTAACCCTAACCCTTACCCGAAATCTTACCCTCACCCGTCCCCTAATCCTGACACGTACGCTAACACTAAACCGTACCCTAACACGTACGCTCACCCTAAACCGTTGACGTACACTAACCTGTACCCTAAACCGTCCCCGTCCCCTAACCCTAACCCTAACCCTAACCCTAACCCTAACACTTACCCGAAGCCTTACACTCACCCGTCCCCTAATCCTAACCCATAAGCTAACACTAACCCGTACCCTAACACGTACGCTCACCCTAAACAGTTGTCGTACCCTAACAAGTACCCTAAACCGTCCACGTCCCCATCCCCAACCCTAACCCTAACCCTAACCCTAACCTTTACCCGAAGCCTTACCCTCACCCGTCCCCTAATCCTAACCCGTACGCTAACACTAACCCGTACCCTAACACGTACGCTCACCCTAAACCGTTGTCGTACCCTAACCTGTACCCTAAACCGTCCCCGTCCCCGTCCCCGTCCCCGTACCCTAACCCTAACCCTTACCCGAAGCCTTACCCTGACCCGTCCCCTAATACTAACCCGTACGCTAACACTAACCCATACCCTAACATGTAAGCTCACGCTAAACCGTTGTCGTACTCTAACCTGTACCCTAAACCTTCCCTGTCCCCGTCCCCTAACCCTAACCCTAAACCTAACCCTAACCCTAACCCTTACCCGAAGACTTACCCTCACCCGTCCCCTAATCCTAACCCGTACGCTAACACTAACCCCTACCCTAACACGTACGCTCACCCTAAACTGTTGTCGTAGCCTAACCTGTACCCTAAACCGTCCCCGTCCCCTAACCCTAACCCTAACCCTAACCCTAAACCTTAACCGAAGCCTTACCCTCACCCGTCCCCTAATCCTAACCCGTACGCTAACACTAACCCGTACCCTTACACGTACGCTCACCCTAAATCATTGTCGTACCCTAAGCTGTACCCTAAACCGTCCCCGTCCCCTAACCCTAATCCTAACCCTAACCCTTACCCGAAGCCTTACACTCACCCGTCCCCTAATCCTAACCTGTACGCTAAAACTAACCCGTACCCTAACCCGTACGCTCACCCTAAACCGTTGTCGTACCCTAACCTGTACCCTAAATCGTCCCCGTCCCCGTCCCCTAACCCAAACCCTAACCCTAACCTTTACCCGAAGCCTTACCCTCACCCGTCCCCTAATCCTAACCCGTACGCTAACACTAACCCGTACCCTAACACGTACGCTCACCCTAAACCGTTGTCGTACCCTAACCTGTACCCTAAACCATCCCCGTTCCTGTCCCCGTCCCCGTCCCCTAACCCTAACCCTTACCCGAAGCCTTACCCTCACCCGTCCCCTAATCCTAACCCGTATGCTAACACTA
Organism: Delphinapterus leucas; assembly: GCF_059928025.1. Classification (NCBI taxonomy): domain Eukaryota; kingdom Metazoa; phylum Chordata; class Mammalia; order Artiodactyla; family Monodontidae; genus Delphinapterus; species Delphinapterus leucas. Next base: position 111,845,304 of record NC_143135.1, on the reverse strand, counting down.
ACGCATACCCTAACATGTACGCTCACCCTAAACCGTTGTCGTACCCTAACCTGTACCCTAAACCGTCCCTGTCACCGTCCCCTAACCCTAACCCTAACCCTAACCCTAACCCTAACCCTTACCCGAAGCCTTACCCTCACCCGTGCCCTAATCCTAACCCGTACGCTAACACTAACCCGTACCCTAACACGTACGCTCACCCTAAACCGTTGTCGTAGCCTAACCTGTACCCTAAACCGTCCCCTTCCCCTAACACTAACGCTAACCCTAACGCTTACCCGAAGCCTTACCCTCACCCGTCCCCTAATCCTAACCCGTACGCTAACACTAACCCGTACCCTAACACGTACGCTCACCCTAAATCATTGTCGTACCCTAACCTGTACCCTAAACCGTCCCCGTACCCTAACCCTAACCCTAACCATAACCCTAACCCTAAAACTTACCTGAAGCCTTAACCTCACCCGTCCCCTAATCCGAACCCGTACGCTAACACTAACCCGTACCCTAACACGTACGCTCACCCTAAACCATTGTCGTATCCTAACCTGTACCCTAAACCGTCCCCGTCCCCTAACACTAACCCTAACCCTAACCCTAACCCTTACCCGAAGCCTTACACTCACCCGTCCCCTTATTCTAACCCGTACGCTAACACTAACACATACCCTAACACGTACGCTCACCCTAAACTGTTGTCGTACCATAACCTGTACCCTAAACCGTCCCCGTCCCCTAACACTAACCCTAACCCTAACCCTAACCCTTACCCGAAGCCTTACCCTGACCCGTCCCCTAATCCTAACCCGTACGCTAACACTAACCCGTACCCTAACACGTACGCTCACCCTAAACCGTTGTCGTACCCTAACCTGTACCCTAAACCGTCCCCGTCCCCGTCCCCTAACCCTAACCCTAACCCTAACCCTAACCTTTACACGAAGCCTTACCCTCACCCGTCCCCTAATCCTAACCCGTACGCTAACACTAACCTGTACCCTAACACGTACGCTTACCCTAAATCGTTGTCGTACCCTCACCTGTACCCTAAACCGTCCCCGTCCCCGTCCCCATCCCCGTCCCCTAACCCTAACCCTAACACTTACCTGAAGCCTTACCCTCACCCGTCCCCTAATCCTAACCCGTACGCTAACAGTAACCCGTACTCTAACACGTACGCTCACCCTAAACCGTTGTCGTAGCCTAACCTGTACCCTAAACCGTCCCCGTCCCCTAACCCTAACCCTAACACTAACCCTAACCCTTACCCGAAGCCTTACCCTCAACCGTTCCCTAATCCTAACCCGTACGCTAACACTAACCCGTACCCTAACACGTACGCTCACCCTAAATCGTTGTCGTACCCTAACCTGTACCCTAAACCGTCCCCGTACCCTAACCCTAACGCTAACCCTAACAATTACCCGAAGCCTTACCCTCACCCGTCCCCTAATCCTAACCCGTACGCTAACACTAACCCGTACCCTAACACGTACGCTCACCCTAAACCGTTGTCGTACACTAACCTGTACCCTAAACCGTCCCCGTACCCTAACCCTAACCCTAACCCTAACCCTAACCCTAACACTTACCCGAAGCCTTACGCTCACCCGTCCCCTCATCCTAACCCGTACGCTAACACTAACCCGTACCCTAACACGTACGCTCACCCTAAACCGTTGTCGTACCCTAACCTGTACCCTAACCGTCCCCGTCCCCTAACCCTAACCCTAACCCTAACCCTTACCCGAAGCCTTACACTCACCCGTCCCCTAATCCTCACCCGTACGCTAACACTAAACCATACCCTAGCACGTACGCTCACCCTAAACCGTTGTCGTACCCTAACCTGTACCCTAAACCATCCCCGTTCCCTAACCCTAACCCTAACCCTAACCCTAACCCTTACCCGAAGCCTTACCCTCACCCGTCCCCTAATCCTGACCCGTACGCTAACACTAACCCGTACCCTAACACGTACGCTCACCCTAAACCGTTGTCGTACCCTAACCTGTACCCTAAACCGTCCCCGTTCCCTAACCCTAACCCTAAGCCTAACCCTAACCCTTACCCGAAGCCTTACCCTCACCCGTCCCCTAATCCTAAACCGTACGCTAACACTAACCCGTACCCTAACACGTACGCTCACCCTAAACCGTTGTCGTACCCTAACCTGTACCCTAAACCGTGCCCGTCCCCGTCCCCTAACCCTAACCCTAACCCTAACCCTTACCTGAAGCCTTACCCTCACCCGTCCCCTAATCCTGACCCGTACGCTAACACTAACCCGTACCCTAACACGTACGCTCACCCTAAACTGTTGACGTACACTAACCTGTACCCTAAACCGTCCCCGTCCCCTAACCCTAACCCTAACCCTAACCCTAACCCTTACCCGAAGCCTTACACTCACCCGTCCCCTAATCCTAACCCGTAAGCTAACACTAACCCGTACCCTAACACGTACGCTCACCCTAAACTGTTGTCGTACCCTAACAAGTACCCTAAACCGTCCACGTCCCCGTCCCCAACCCTAACCCTAACCCTAACCCTAACCTTTACCCGAAGCCTTACCCTCACCCGTCCCCTAATCCTAACCCGTACGCTAACACTAACCCGTACCCTAACACGTACGCTCAATCTAAACCGTTGTCGTACCCTAACCTGTACCCTAAACCGTCCCCGTCCCCGTCCCCGTCCCCTAACCCTAACCCTAACCCTAACCCTAACCCTAACCCTAACCCTTACCCTCACCCGTCCCCTAATCCTAAACTGTACGCTAACACTAACCCGTACCCTAACACGTAAGCTCACCCTAAACCCTTGTTGTACCCTAACCTGTACCCTAAACCGTCCCAGTCCCCGTCCCCGTCCCCTAACCCTAACCCTAACCCTTACCCGAAGCCTTACCCTCACCCGTCCCATAATCCTAAACCGTACGCTAACACTAACACTTACCCAAACACGTACGCTCACCCTAAACCGTTGTCGTACACTAACGTGTACCCTGAACCGTCCCCGTCCCCGTCCCCGTCCCCTAACCCTAACCCTAACCCTAACCTTTACCCGAAGCCTTACCCTCAGCCGTCCTCAAATCCTAACCCGTACGCTAACACTAACCCGTACCCTAACACGTACGCTCACCCTAAATCGTTGTCGTACCCTAACCTGTACCCTAAACCGTCCCTGTCCCCGTCCCCGTCCCCGTCCCCTAACCCTAACCCTAACCCTTACCCGAAGCCTTACCCTCACCCGTCCCCTAATCCTAACCCGTACGCTAACACTAACCCATACCCTAACATGTACGCTCACCCTAAAACGTTGTCGTACCCTAACCTGTACCCTAAACCGTCCCTGTCCCCGTCCCCTAACCCTAACCCTGCCCTAACCCTAACCATAACCCTTACCCGAAGCCTTACCCTCACCCGTCCCCTAATCCTAAACCGTACGCTAACACTAACCCGTACCCTAACACGTACGCTCACCCTAAACCGTTGTCGCAGCCTAACCTGTACCCTAAACCGTCCCCGTCCCCTAACCCTAACCCTAACCCTATCCCTAACCCTTACCCGAAGCCTTACCCTCACCCGTCCCCTAATCCTAACTCGTACGCTAACACTAACCCGTACCCTAACACGTACGCTCACCCTAAATCGTTGTCGTACCCTAACCTGTACCCTAAACCGTCCCCGAACACTAACCCTAACCCTAACCCTAACCCTAACCCTAACACTTACCAGAAGACTTACCCTCACCCGTCCCCTAATCCTAAACCGTACGGTAAAACTAACCCGTACCCTAACACGTACGCTCACCCTAAACCGTTGTCGTAGCCTAACCTGTACCCTAAACCGTCCCCGTCCCTGTCCCCGTCCCCGTCCCCTAACCCTAACCCTTACCCGAAGCCTTACCCTCACCCGTCCCCTAATCCTAACCCGTATGCTAACACTAACCCATACCCTAACATGTACGCTCAGCCTAAACCGTTGTCGTACCCTAACCTGTACCCTAAACCGTCCCTGTCCCCGTCCCCTAACCCTAACCCTAACCCTAACCCTAACCCTTACCCGAAGCCTTACCCTCACCCGTGCCCTAATCCTAACCCGTACGCTAACACTAACCCGTACCCTAACACGTACGCTCACCCTAAACCTTTGTCGTAGCCTAACCTGTACCCTAAACCGTCCCCGTCCCCTAACCCTAACCCTAACCCTTACCCGAAGCCTTACCCTCACCCGTCCCCTAATCCGAACCCGTGCGCTAACACTAACCCGTACCCTAACACGTACGCTCACCCTAAATCATTGTCGTACCCTAACCTGTACCCTAAACCGTCCCCGTACCCTAACCCTAACCCTAACCATAACCCTAACCCTTAAACTTACCCGAAGCCTTACCCTCACCCGTCCCCTAATCCGAACCCGTACGCTAACACTAACCCGTACCCTAACACGTACGCTCACCCTAAACCGTTGTCGTATCCTAACCTGTACCCTAAACCGTCCCCGTCCCCTAACACTAACCCTAACCCTAACCCTAACCCTTACCCGAAGCCTTACACTCACCCGTCCCCTTATCCTAACCCGTACGCTAACACTAACCCATACCCTAACACGTACGCTCACCCTAAACTGTTGTCGTACCCTAACCTGTACCCTAAACCGTGCCCGTCCCCTAACACTAACCCTAACCCTAACCCTAACCCTTACCCGAAGCCTTACCCTGACCCGTCCCCTAATCCTAACCCGTACGCTAACACTAACCCGTACCCTAACACGTACGCTCACCCTAAACCGTTGTCGTACCCCAACCTGTACCCTAAACCGTCCCCGTCCCCGTCCCCTAACCCTAACCCTAACCCTAACCCTAACCTTTACCCGAAGCCTTACCCTCACCCGTCCCCTAATCCTAACCCGTACGCTAACACTAACCCGTACCCTACCACGTACGCTTACCCTAAATCGTTGTCGTACCCTCACCTGTACCCTAAACCGTCCCCGTCCCCGTCCCCATCCCCGTCCCCTAACCCTAACCCTAACCCTTACCTGAAGCCTTAACCTCACCCGTCCCCTAATCCTAACCCGTACGCTAACACTAACCCGTACCCTAACACGTACGCTCACCCTAAACCGTTGTCGTAGCCTAACCTGTACCCTAAACCGTCCCCGTCCCCTAACCCTAACCCTAACACTAACCCTAACCCTTACCTGAAGCCTTACCCTCAACCGTCCCCTAATCCTAACCCGTACGCTAACACTAACCCGTACCCTAACACGTACGCTCACCCTAAACCGTTGTCGTACCCTAACCTGTACCCTAAACCGTGCCCGTCCCCGTCCCCTAACCCTAACCCTAACCCTAACCCTTACCCGAAGCCTTACCCTCACCCGTCCCTTAATCCTGACCCGTACGCTAACACTAACCCGTACCCTAACACGTACGCTCACCCTAAACTGTTGACGTACACTAACCTGTACCCTAAACCGTCCCCGTCCCCTAACCCTAACCCTAACCCTAACCCTAACCCTTACCCGAAGCCTTACACTCACCCGTCCCCTAATCCTAACCCGTAAGCTAACACTAACCCGTACCCTAACACGTACGCTCACCCTAAACTGTTGTCGTACCCTAACAAGTACCCTAAACCGTCCACGTCCCCGTCCCCAACCCTAACCCTAACCCTAACCTTTACCCGAAGCCTTACCCTCACCCGTCCCCTAATCCTAACCCGTACGCTAACACTAACCCGTACCCTAACACGTACGCTCACCCTAAACCGTTGTCGTACACTAACCTGTACCCTAAACCGTCCCTGTCCCCGTCCCCTAACCCTAACCCTAACCCTAACCCTAACACTTACCCGAAGCCTTACCCTCACCCGTCCCCTAATCCTAACCCGTACGCTAACACTAACCCGTACCCTAACATGTACGCTCACACTAAACTGTTGTCGTACCCTAACCTGTACCCTAAACCGTCCCCGTCCCCGTCCCCTAACCCTAACCCTAACCCTAAACCTTACCCGAAGCCTTACCCTCACCCGTCCCCTAATCCTAAACCGTACGCTAACACTAACCCGTACCCTAACACGTACGCTCACCCTAAACCGTTGTCGTACCCTAACCTGTACCCTAAACCGTCCCCGTCCCCGTCCCCGTCCCCATCCCCTAACCCTAACCCTAAACCTTACCCGAAGCCTTACCCTCACCCGTCCCCTAATACTAACCCGTACGCTAACACTAACCCATACCCTAACGTGTACGCTCACGCTAAACCGTTGTCGTACCCTAACCTGTACCCTAAACCGTCACTGTCCCCGTCCCCTAACCCTAACCCTAACCCTAACCCTAACCCTTACCCGAAGCCTTACCCTCACCCGTCCCCTAATCCTAACCCGTACGCTAACACTAACCCGTACCCTAACACGTACGCTCACCCTAAACCGTTGTCGTAGCCTAACCTGTACCCTAAACCATCCCCGTCCCCTAACCCTAACCCTAACCTTAAACCTAACCCTTACCCGAAGCCTTACCCTCACCCGTCCCCTAATCCTAACCCGTACGCTAACACTAACCCATACCCTAACACGTACGCTCACCCTAAATCATTGTCGTACTCTAAACTGTACCCTAAACCGTCCCCGTACCCTAACCTTAACCCTAACCCTAACTCTAACCCTAACACTTACCCGAAACCTTACCCTCACCCGTCCCCTTATCCTAACCCGTACGCTAACACTAACCCGTACCCTAACACGTGCGCTCACCCTAAACCGTTGTCGTACCCTAACCTGTACCCTAAACCGTCCCCGTCCCCTAACCCTAACCCTAACCCTAACCCTAACCCTTACCCGAAGCCTTACACTCACCCGTCCCATAATCCTCACCCGTACGCTAACACTAACCCGTACCCTAACACGTACGCTCACCCTAAACCATTGTCGTACCCTAACCTGTACCCTAAACCGTCCCCGTCCCCTAACCCTAACCCTAAACCTAACCCTAACCCTAACCCTTACCCGAAGCCTTACCCTCACCCGTCCCCTAATCCTAAACCGTACGCTAACACTAACCCGTACCCTAACACATACGCTCACCCTAAACCGTTGTCATACCCTAACCTGTACCCTAAACCGTCCCCGTGCCCGTCCCCTAACCCTAACCCTAACCCTAACCCTAACCCTTACCCGAAGCCTTACACTCACCCGTCCCCTAATCCTAAACGGTACGCTAACACTAACCCGTACCCTAACACGTACGCTCACCCTAAACCGTTGTCGTACCCTAACCTGTACCCTAAACCGTCCCCGTCCCCTAACCCTAACCCTAACCCTAACCCTAACCCTAACCCTTACCCGAAATCTTACCCTCACCCGTCCCCTAATCCTGACACGTACGCTAACACTAAACCGTACCCTAACACGTACGCTCACCCTAAACCGTTGACGTACACTAACCTGTACCCTAAACCGTCCCCGTCCCCTAACCCTAACCCTAACCCTAACCCTAACCCTAACACTTACCCGAAGCCTTACACTCACCCGTCCCCTAATCCTAACCCATAAGCTAACACTAACCCGTACCCTAACACGTACGCTCACCCTAAACAGTTGTCGTACCCTAACAAGTACCCTAAACCGTCCACGTCCCCATCCCCAACCCTAACCCTAACCCTAACCCTAACCTTTACCCGAAGCCTTACCCTCACCCGTCCCCTAATCCTAACCCGTACGCTAACACTAACCCGTACCCTAACACGTACGCTCACCCTAAACCGTTGTCGTACCCTAACCTGTACCCTAAACCGTCCCCGTCCCCGTCCCCGTCCCCGTACCCTAACCCTAACCCTTACCCGAAGCCTTACCCTGACCCGTCCCCTAATACTAACCCGTACGCTAACACTAACCCATACCCTAACATGTAAGCTCACGCTAAACCGTTGTCGTACTCTAACCTGTACCCTAAACCTTCCCTGTCCCCGTCCCCTAACCCTAACCCTAAACCTAACCCTAACCCTAACCCTTACCCGAAGACTTACCCTCACCCGTCCCCTAATCCTAACCCGTACGCTAACACTAACCCCTACCCTAACACGTACGCTCACCCTAAACCGTTGTCGTAGCCTAACCTGTACCCTAAACCGTCCCCGTCCCCTAACCCTAACCCTAACCCTAACCCTAAACCTTAACCGAAGCCTTACCCTCACCCGTCCCCTAATCCTAACCCGTACGCTAACACTAACCCGTACCCTTACACGTACGCTCACCCTAAATCATTGTCGTACCCTAAGCTGTACCCTAAACCGTCCCCGTCCCCTAACCCTAATCCTAACCCTAACCCTTACCCGAAGCCTTACACTCACCCGTCCCCTAATCCTAACCTGTACGCTAACACTAACCCGTACCCTAACCCGTACGCTCACCCTAAACCGTTGTCGTACCCTAACCTGTACCCTAAATCGTCCCCGTCCCCGTCCCCTAACCCAAACCCTAACCCTAACCTTTACCCGAAGCCTTACCCTCACCCGTCCCCTAATCCTAACCCGTACGCTAACACTAACCCGTACCCTAACACGTACGCTCACCCTAAACCGTTGTCGTACCCTAACCTGTACCCTAAACCATCCCCGTTCCTGTCCCCGTCCCCGTCCCCTAACCCTAACCCTTACCCGAAGCCTTACCCTCACCCGTCCCCTAATCCTAACCCGTATGCTAACACTAACGCATACCCTAACATGTACGCTCACCCTAAACCGTTGTCGTACCCTAACCTGTACCCTAAACCGTCCCTGTCACCGTCCCCTAACCCTAACCCTAACCCTAACCCTAACCCTAACCCTTACCCGAAGCCTTACACTCACCCGTGCCCTAATCCTAACCCGTACGCTAACACTAACCCGTACCCTAACACGTACGCTCACCCTAAATCATTGTCGTACCCTAACCTGTACCCTAAACCGTCCCCGTACCCTAACCCTAACCCTAACCATAACCCTAACCCTAAAACTTACCTGAAGCCTTAACCTCACCCGTCCCCTAATCCGAACCCGTACGCTAACACTAACCCGTACCCTAACACGTACGCTCACCCTAAACCATTGTCGTATCCTAACCTGTACCCTAAACCGTCCCCGTCCCCTAACACTAACCCTAACCCTAACCCTAACCCTTACCCGAAGCCTTACACTCACCCGTCCCCTTATTCTAACCCGTACGCTAACACTAACACATACCCTAACACGTACGCTCACCCTAAACTGTTGTCGTACCATAACCTGTACCCTAAACCGTCCCCGTCCCCTAACACTAACCCTAACCCTAACCCTAACCCTTACCCGAAGCCTTACCCTGACCCGTCCCCTAATCCTAACCCGTACGCTAACACTAACCCGTACCCTAACACGTACGCTCACCCTAAACCGTTGTCGTACCCTAACCTGTACCCTAAACCGTCCCCGTCCCCGTCCCCTAACCCTAACCCTAACCCTAACCCTAACCTTTACCCGAAGCCTTACCCTCACCCGTCCCCTAATCCTAACCCGTACGCTAACACTAACCCGTACCCTACCACGTACGCTTACCCTAAATCGTTGTCGTACCCTCACCTGTACCCTAAACCGTCCCCGTCCCCGTCCCCATCCCCGTCCCCTAACCCTAACCCTAACACTTACCTGAAGCCTTACCCTCACCCGTCCCCTAATCCTAACCCGTACGCTAACAGTAACCCGTACTCTAACACGTACGCTCACCCTAAACCGTTGTCGTAGCCTAACCTGTACCCTAAACCGTCCCCGTCCCCTAACCCTAACCCTAACACTAACCCTAACCCTTACCCGAAGCCTTACCCTCAACCGTTCCCTAATCCTAACCCGTACGCTAACACTAACCCGTACCCTAACACGTACGCTCACCCTAAATCGTTGTCGTACCCTAACCTGTACCCTAAACCGTCCCCGTACCCTAACCCTAACGCTAACCCTAACAATTACCCGAAGCCTTACCCTCACCCGTCCCCTAATCCTAACCCGTACGCTAACACTAACCCGTACCCTAACACGTACGCTCACCCTAAACCGTTGTCGTACACTAACCTGTACCCTAAACCGTCCCCGTACCCTAACCCTAACCCTAACCCTAACACTTACCCGAAGCCTTACGCTCACCCGTCCCCTCATCCTAACCCGTACGCTAACACTAACCCGTACCCTAACACGTACGCTCACCCTAAACCGTTGTCGTACCCTAACCTGTACCCTAACCGTCCCCGTCCCCTAACCCTAACCCTAACCCTAACCCTTACCCGAAGCCTTACACTCACCCGTCCCCTAATCCTCACCCGTACGCTAACACTAAACCATACCCTAGCACGTACGCTCACCCTAAACCGTTGTCGTACCCTAACCTGTACCCTAAACCATCCCCGTTCCCTAACCCTAACCCTAACCCTAACCCTAACCCTTACCCGAAGCCTTACCCTCACCCGTCCCCTAATCCTGACCCGTACGCTAACACTAACCCGTACCCTAACACGTACGCTCACCCTAAACCGTTGTCGTACCCTAACCTGTACCCTAAACCGTCCCCGTTCCCTAACCCTAACCCTAAGCCTAACCCTAACCCTTACCCGAAGCCTTACCCTCACCCGTCCCCTAATCCTAAACCGTACGCTAACACTAACCCGTACCCTAACACGTACGCTCACCCTAAACCGTTGTCGTACCCTAACCTGTACCCTAAACCGTGCCCGTCCCCGTCCCCTAACCCTAACCCTAACCCTAACCCTTACCTGAAGCCTTACCCTCACCCGTCCCCTAATCCTGACCCGTACGCTAACACTAACCCGTACCCTAACACGTACGCTCACCCTAAACTGTTGACGTACACTAACCTGTACCCTAAACCGTCCCCGTCCCCTAACCCTAACCCTAACCCTAACCCTAACCCTTACCCGAAGCCTTACACTCACCCGTCCCCTAATCCTAACCCGTAAGCTAACACTAACCCGTACCCTAACACGTACGCTCACCCTAAACTGTTGTCGTACCCTAACAAGTACCCTAAACCGTCCACGTCCCCGTCCCCAACCCTAACCCTAACCCTAACCCTAACCTTTACCCGAAGCCTTACCCTCACCCGTCCCCTAATCCTAACCCGTACGCTAACACTAACCCGTACCCTAACACGTACGCTCAATCTAAACCGTTGTCGTACCCTAACCTGTACCCTAAACCGTCCCCGTCCCCGTCCCCGTCCCCATCCCCTAACCCTAACCCTAAATCTTACCCGAAGCCTTACCCTCACCCGTCCCCTAATACTAACCCGTACGCTAACACTAACCCATACCCTAACATGTACGCTCACGCTAAACCGTTGTCGTACACTATCTTGTACCCTAAACCGTCCCTGTCCCCGTCCCCTAACCCTAACCCTAACCCTAACCCTAACCCTAACCCTTACCCGAAGCCTTACCCTCACCCGTCCCCTAATCCTAACCCGTACGCTAACACTAACCCGTACCCTAACACGTACGCTCACCCGAAACCTTTGTCGTAGCCTAAACTGTACCCTTAACCATCCCCGTCCCCTAACCCTAACCCTAACCCTAACCCTAAACCTAACACTTACCCGAAGCCTTACCCTCACCCGTCCCCTAATCCTAACCCGTACGCTAACACTAACCCATACCCTAACACATACGCTCACCCTAAATCATTGTCGTACTCTAAACTGTATCCTAAACCGTCCCCGTACCCTAACCTTAACCCTAACCCTAACCCTAACACTTACCCGAAGCCTTACCCTCACCCGTCCCCTAATCCTAACCCGTACGCTAACACTAACCCGTACCCTAACACGTACGCTCACCCTAAACCGTTGTCGTACCCTAACCTGTACACTAAACCGTCCCCGTCCCCTAACCCTAACCATAACCCTAACCCTAACCCTTACCCGAAGACTTAGCCTCACCCGTCCGCTTATCCTAACCCGTACGCTAACACTAACCCGTACCCTAACACGTACGCTCACCCTAAACCGTTGTCGTACCCTAACCTGTACCCTAAACCGTCCCCGTCCCCTAACCCTAAGCCTAACCCTAACCCTAACCCTTACCCGAAGCCTTACCCTCACCCGTCCCCTAATCCTAACCCGTACGCTAACACTAACACGTACCCTAACACGTACGCTCACCCTAAACCGTTGTCGTACCCTAACCTGTACCCTAAACCGTCCCCGTCCCCTAACCCTAACCCTAACCCTAACCCTTACCCGAAGCCTTACACTCACCCGTCCACTAATCCTAACCCGTACGCTAACACTAACCCGTACCCTAACACGTACGCTCACCTTAAACTGTTGTCGTACCCTAACCTGTACCCTAAACCGTCCCCGTCCCCGTCCCCTAACCCTAACCCTAACCCTTACCCGAAGCCTTACCCTCACCCGTCCCCTAATCCTAAACAGTACGCTAACACTAACCCGTACCCTAACACGTACGCTCACCCTAAACTGTTGTCGTACCCTAACCTGTACCCTAAACCGTCCCCGTCCCCTAACCCTAACCCTAACCCTAACCCTAACCCTAACCCTTACCCGAAGCCTTACCCTCACCCGTCCCCTAATCCTGACCCGTACGCTAACACTAACACGTACCCTAACACGTATGCTCACCCTAAACCGTTGACGTACACTAACCTGTACCCTAAACCGTCCCCGTCCCCTAACCCTAACCCTAAACCTTACCCTAACCCTTAACCGAAGCCTTACCCTCACCCGTCCCCTAATCCTAACCCGTACGCTAACACTAACCCGTACCCTTACACGTACGCTCACCCTAAATCTTTGTCGTACCCTAAGCTGTACCCTAAACCGTCCCCGTACCTAACCCTAACCCTAACCCTAACCCTAACACTTACCCGAAGCCTTACCCTCACCCGTCCCCTAATCCTAACCCGTACGCTAACACTAACCCGTACCCTAACACGTACGCTCACCCTAAACCGTTGTCGTACCCTAACCTGTACCCTAAACCGTCCCAGTCCACTAACCCTAACCGTAAACCTATCCCTAACCCTTACCTGAAGCCTTACCCTCACCCGTCCCCTTATCCTCACCCGTACGCTAACACTAACCCGTACCCTAACACGTACGCTCACCCTAAACCGTTGTCGTACCCTAACCTGTACCCTAAACCGTCCCCGTCCCCTAATCCTAACCCTAACCCTAAACCTAACCCTTACCCGAAGCCTTACCCTCACCCGTCCCCTAATCCTAACCCGTACGCTAACACTAACCCGTACCCTAACACGTACGCTCACCCTAAACCGTTGTCGTACCCTAACCTCTACCCTAAACCGTCCCCGTTCCCTAACCCTAACCCTAACCTAACCCTAACCCTAACCCTTACCCGAAGCCTTACACTCACCCGTCCCCTAATCCTCACCCGTACGCTAACACTAACCCGTACCCTAACACGTACGCTCACCCTAAACCGTTGTCGTACCCTAACCTGTACCCTAAACCATCCCCGTCCCCTAACCCTAACCCTAACCCTAACCCTAACCCTTACCCGAAGCCTTACCCTCACCCGTCCCCTAATCCTAACCCGTACACTAACATTAACCCGTACCCTAACACGTACGCTCACCCTAAACCGTTGACGTACCCTAAACTGTACCCTAAACCGTCCCCGTCCCCTAACCCTAATCCTAACCCTAACCCTTACCCGAAGCCTTACACTCACCCGTCCCCTAATCCTAACCTGTACGCTATCACTAACCCGTACCCTAACACGTACGCTCACCCTAAACCGTTGTCGTACCCTAACCTGTACCCTAAACCGTCCCCGTCCCCGTCCCCTAACCCAAACCCTAACCCTAACCTTTACCCGAAGCCTTACCCTCACCCGTCCCCTAATCCTAACCCGTACGCTAACACTAACCCGTACCCTAACACGTACGCTCAACCTAAACCGTTGTCGTACCCTAACCTGTACCCTAAACCGTCCCCGTCCCCGTCCCCGTCCATGTCCCCTAACCCTAAACCTAACCCTTACCCGAAGCCTTACCCTCACCCGTCCCCTAATCCTAACCCGTACGCTAACACTAACCCATACCCTAACATGTACGGTCACCCTAAACCGTTGTCGTACCCTAACCTGTACGCTAAACCGTCCCTGTCCCCGTCCCCTAACACTAACCCTAACCCTAACCCTAACCTTAACACTTCCCGAAGCCTTACCCTCACCCGTCCCCTAATCCTAACCCGTACGCTAACACTAACCCGTACCCTAACACGTACGATCACCCTAAATCATTGTCGTACTCTAAACTGTACCCTAAACCGTCCCCGTACCCTAACCTTAACCCTAACCCTAACCCTAACCCTAACACTTACCCGAAGCCTTACCCTCATCCGTCCCCTAATCCTAACCCGTACGCTAACACTAACCCGTACCCTAACACGTACGCTCACCCTAAACCGTTGTCGTACCCTAACCTGTACCCTAAACCGTCCCCGTCCCCGTCCCCTAAACCTAACCCTAACCCTAACCCTAACACTTACCCGAAGCCTTACCCTCACCCGTCCCCTAATCCTAAACCGTACGCTAACACTAACCCGTACCCTAACACGTACCCTCACCCTAAACCATTGTCGTACCCTAACCTGTACCCTACACCATCCCCGTGCCCGTCCCCTAACCCTAACCCTAACCCTAACCCTTTCCCGAAGCCTTACCCTCACCCGTCACCTAATCCTAACGCGTACGCTAACACTAACCCGTACCCTAACACGTACGCTCACCCTAAACCTTTTTCGTACCTTAACCTGTACCCTAAACCGTCCCCGACCCCTAACCCTAACCCTTACCCTAACCCTAACCCTAACCCTTACCCGAAGCCTTACACTCACCCGTCCCCTAATCCTAACCCGTACCCTAACACCAACCCGTACCCTAACACGTACGCTCACCCTAAACCGTTGTCGTACCCTAACCTGTACCCTAAACCGTCCCCTAACCCTAACCCTAACCCTAACCCTAACCCTAACCCTTACCCGAAGCCTTACCCTCACTCGTCTCCTAATCCTAACCCGTACACTAACACTAACCCGTACCCTACCACGTACGCTCACCCTAAACCGTTGACGTACCATAACCTGTACCCCAAACCGTCCCCGTCCCCTAACCCTAACCCTAACCCTAACCCTAACCCTTACCCGAAGCCTTACACTCCCCCGTCCCATAATCCTAACCCGAACGCTAACACTAACCCGTACCCTAACACGTACGCTCACCCTAAACCGTTGTCATACCCTAACCTGTACCCTAAACCGTCCACGTCCCCTAACCCTAACCCTAACCCTAACCCTAACACTTACCCGAAGCCTTAACCTCACCCGTCCCATAATCCTAACCCGTACGCTAACACTAACCCGTACCCTACCACGTACGCTCACCCTAAATCGTTGTCGTACCCTAACCTGTACCCTAAACCGTCCCTGTCCCCGTCCCCGTCCCCGTCCCCTAACCCTAACCCTAACCCTTACCCGAAGCCTTACCCTCACCCGTCCCCTAATACTAACCCGTACGCTAACACTAACCCATACCCTAACATGTACGCTCACGCTAAACTGTTGTCGTACCCTAACCTGTACCCTAAACCGTCCCTGTCCCCGTCCCCTAACCCTAACCCTAAACCTAACACTAACCCTAACCCTTACCCGAAGCCTTACCCTCACCCGTCCCCTAATCCTAACCCGTACGCTAACACTAACCCCTACCCTAACACGTACGCTCACCCTAAACCGTTGACGTAGCCTAACCTGTACCCTAAACCGTCCCCGTCCCCTAACCCTAACCCTAACCCTAACCCTAACCCTTAACCGAAGCCTTACCCTCACCCGTCCCCTAATCCTAACCCGTACGCTAACACTAACCAGTACCCTTACACGTACGCTCACCCTAAATCTTTGTCGTACCCTAAGCTGTACCCTAAACCGTCCCCGTACCCTAACCCTAACCCTAACCCTAACCCTAACACTTACCCGAAGCCTTACCCTCACCCGTCCCCTAATCCTAACCCGTACGCTAACACTAACCCGTACCCTAACACGTACGCTCACCCTAAACCGTTGTCGTACCCTAACCTGTACCCTAAACCGTCCCAGTCCACTAACCCTAACCCTAAACCTATCCCTAACCCTTACCCGAAGCCTTACCCTCACCCGTCCCCTTATCCTCACCCGTACGCTAACACTAACCCGTACCCTAACACGTACGCTCACCCTAAACCGTTGTCGTACCCTAACCTGTACCCTAAACCGTCCCCGTCCCCTAATCCTAACCCTAACCCTAAACCTAACCCTTACCCGAAGCCTTACCCTCACCCGTCCCCTAATCCTAACCCGTACGCTAACACTAACCCGTACCCTAACACGTACGCTCACCCTAAACCGTTGTCGTACCCTAACCTGTACCCTAAACCGTCCCCGTTCCCTAACTCTAACCCTAACCTAACCCTAACCCTAACCCTTACCCGAAGCCTTACACTCACCCGTCCCCTAATCCTCACCCGTACGCTAACACTATCCCGTACCCTAACACGTACGCTCACCCTAAACCGTTGTCGTACCCTAACCTGTACCCTAAACCATCCCCGTCCCCTAACCCTAACCCTAACCCTAACCCTAACCCTTACCCGAAGCCTTACCCTCACCCGTCCCCTAATCCTAACCCGTACACTAACATTAACCCGTACCCTAACACGTACGCTCACCCTAAACCGTTGACGTACCCTAAACTGTACCCTAAACCGTCCCGTCCCCTAACCCTAATCCTAACCCTAACCCTTACCCGAAGCCTTACACTCACCCGTCCCCTAATCCTAACCTGTACGCTATCACTAACCCGTACCCTAACACGTACGCTCACCCTAAACCATTGTCGTACCCTAACCTGTACCCTAAACCGTCCCCGTCCCCGTCCCCTAACCCAAACCCTAACCCTAACCCTTACCCGAAGCCTTACCCTCACCCGTCCCCTAATACTAACCCGTACGCTAACACTAACCCGTACCCTAACACGTACGCTCAACCTAAACCTTTGTCGTACCCTAACCTGTACCCTAAACCGTCCCCGTCCCCGTCCCCGTCCATGTCCCCTAACCCTAAACCTAACCCTTACCCGAAGCCTTACCCTCACCCGTCCCATAATCCTAACCCGTACGCTAACACTAACCCATACCCTAACATGTACGGTCACCCTAAACCGTTGTCGTACCCTAACCTGTACCCTAAACCGTCCCTGTCCCCATCCCCTAACCCTAACCCTAACCCTAACCCTAACCTTAACACTTCCCGAAGCCTTACCCTCACCCGTCCCCTAATCCTAACCCGTACGCTAACACTAACCCGTACCCTAACACGTACGCTCACCCTAAACCGTTGTCGTAGCCTAACCTGTACCCTAAACCATCCCCGTCCCCTAACCCTAACCCTAACCCTTACCCGAAGCCTTAACCTCACCCGTCCCCTAATCATAACTCGTACGCTAACACTAACCCGTACCCTAACACGTACGCTCACCCTAAATCATTGTCGTACACTAAACTGTACCCTAAACCGTCCCCGTACCCTAACCTTAACCCTAACCCTAACCCTAACCCTAACACTTACCCGAAGCCTTACCCTCATCCGTCCCCTAATCCTAACCCGTACGCTAACACTAACCCGTACCCTAACACGTACGCTCACCCTAAACCGTTGTCGTACCCTAACCTGTACCCTAAACCGTCCCCGTCCCCTAACCCTAATCCTAACCCTAACCCTAACCCTTACCCGAAGCCTTCGCCTCACCCGTCCCCTTATCCTAACCCGTACGCTAACACTAACCCGTACCCTAACACATACGCTCACCCTAAACCGTTGTCGTACCCTAACCTGTACCCTAAACCGTCCCCGTCCCCGTCCCCTAACCCTAACCCTAACCCTAACCCTTACCCGAAGCCTTACCCTCACCCGTCCCTTACTCCTAACCCGTACGCTAACACTAACCCGTACCGTAACACGTACGCTCACCCTAAATCATTGTCGTACACTAACCTGTACCCTAAACCGTCCCCGTCCCCGTCCCCGTCCCCTAAACCTAACCCTATCCCTAACCCTAACCCTTACCCGAAGCATTACCCTCACCCGTCCCCTAATCCTAACCCGTACGCTAACACTAACCCGTACCCTAACACGTAGGCTCACCCTAAACCGTTGTCGTACACTAACCTGAACCCTAAACCGTCCCCGTCCCCTTCCCCGTCCCCTAAACCTAACCCTAACCCTAACCCTAACCCTTACCGGAAGCCTTACCCTCACCCGTCCCCTAATCCTAACCCGTACGCTAACACTCACCCGTACCCTAACACGTACGCTCATCCTAAACGGTTGTCGTACCCTAACCTGTACCCTAAACCGTCCCCGTCCCCTAACCCTAACCCTAACTCTAACCCTAACCCTAACCCTTACCCTCACCCGTCCCCTAATCCTAACCTGTACGCTAACACTAACCCGTACCCTAACACGTAAGCTCACCCTAAACCGTTGTTGTACCCTAACCTGTACCCTAAACCGTCCCCGTCCCCTAAACCTAACCCTAACCCTAACCCTAACCCTTACCCGAAGCCTTACCCTCACACGTCCCCTAATCCTAACCCGTATCCCAACACTAAACCGTACCCTAACACGTACGCTCACCCTAAACCGTTGTCGTACCCTAATCTGTACCCTAAACCGACCCCGTACACTAACCCTAACCCTAAACCTAACCCTAACCGTAAACCTTACCCGAAGCCTTACCCTCACCCGTCCCCAATCCTAACCCGTACGCTAACACTAACCCGTACCCTAACACGTACGCTCACCCTAGACCGTTGTCGTAACCTAACCTGTACCCTAAACCGTCCCCGTCCCCTAACCCTAACCCTAACCCTAACCCTTACCCGAAGCCTTAACCTCACCCGTCCCCTAATCCTAAACCGTACGCTAACACTAACCCGTACCCTAACATGTACGCTCACCCTAAACCGTTGTCGTACCCTAACCTGTACCCTAAACCGTCCCAGTCCCCGTCCCCTAAACCTAACCCTAACCCTAAACCTAACCCTTACCCGAAGCCTTACCCTCACCCGTCCCCTAATTCTAAACCGTACGCTAACACTAACCCGTACCCTAACACGTACGCTCACCCTAAACTGTTGACGTACCGTAACCTGTACCCTAAACCGTCCCCGTCCCCTAACCCTAACCCTAACCCTAACCCTAACCCTAACCCTAACCCTTACCCGAAGCCTTACCCTCACCCGTCCCCTAATCCTAAACCGTACGCTAACACTATCCCGTACCCTAACACGTACGCTCACCCTAAACCGTTGTGGTACCCTAACCTGTACCCTAAACCGTCCCCGTCCCCGTCCCCTAAACCTAACCCTAACCCTAACCCTAACACTTACCCGAAGCCTTACCCTCACACGTCCCCTAATCTTAACCCGTACGCTAACACTAACCCGTACCCTAACACGTACCCTCACCCTAAACCATTGTCGTACCCTAACCTGTACCCTACACCATCCCCGTGCCCGTCCCCTAACCCTAACCCTAACCCTAACCCTTTCCCGAAGCCTTACCCTCACCCGTCACCTAATCCTAACGCGTACGCTAACACTAACCCATACCCTAACACGTACGCTCACCCTAAATCTTTTTCGTACCTTAACCTGTACCCTAAACCGTCCCCGACCCCTAACCCTAACCCTTACCCTAACCCTAACCCTAACCCTTACCCGAAGCCTTACACTCACCCGTCCCCTAATCCTAACCCGTACCCTAACACCAACCCGTACCCTAACACGTACGCTCACCCTAAACCGTTGTCGTACCCTAACCTGTACCCTAAACCGTCCCCTAACCCTAACCCTATCCCTAACCCTAACCCTAACCCTTACCCGAAGCCTTACCCTCACTCGTCTCCTAATCCTAACCCGTACACTAACACTAACCCGTACCCTACCACGTACGCTCACCCTAAACCGTTGACGTACCATAACCTGTACCCCAAACTGTCCCCGTCCCCTAACCCTAACCCTAACCCTAACCCTAACCCTTACCCGAAGCCTTACACTCCCCCGTCCCATAATCCTAACCCGAACGCTAACACTAACCCGTACCCTAACACGTACGCTCACCCTAAACCGTTGTCATACCCTAACCTGTACCCTAAACTGTCCACGTTCCCTAACCCTAACCCTAACCCTAACCCTAACACTTACCCGAAGCCTTAACCTCACCCGTCCCATAATCCTAACCCGTACGCTAACACTAACCCTTACCCTACCACGTACGCTCACCCTAAACCGTTGTCGTACCCTAAGCTGTACCCTAAACCGTCCCCGTCCCCTAACCCTAACCCTAACCCTAACCCTAACCCTAACCCTTACCCGAAGCCTTACCCTCACCCGTCCCCTAATCCTGACCCGTACGCTAACACTAACCCGTACCCTAACACGTACGCTCACCCTAAACCGTTGACGTACACTAACCTGTACCCTAAACCGTCCCCGTCCCCTAACCCTAACCCTAACCCTAACCCTAACCCTAACACTTACCCGAAGCCTTACACTCACCCGTCCCCTAATCCTAACCCGTAAGCTAACACTAACCCGTACCCTAACACGTACGCTCACCCTAAACCATTGTCGTACCCTAACCTGTACCCTACACCATCCCCGTGCCCGTCCCCTAACCCTAACCCTAACCCTAACCCTTTCCCGAAGCCTTACCCTCACCCGTCACCTAATCCTAACGCGTACGCTAACACTAACCCGTACCCTAACACGTACGCTCACCCTAAACCTTTTTCGTACCTTAACCTGTACCCTAAACCGTCCCCGACCCCTAACCCTAACCCTTACCCTAACCCTAACCCTAACCCTTACCCGAAGCCTTACACTCACCCGTCCCCTAATCCTAACCCGTACCCTAACACCAACCCGTACCCTAACACGTACGCTCACCCTAAACCGTTGTCGTACCCTAACCTGTACCCTAAACCGTCCCCTAACCCTAACCCTAACCCTAACCCTAACCCTAACCCTTACCCGAAGCCTTACCCTCACTCGTCTCCTAATCCTAACCCGTACACTAACACTAACCCGTACCCTACCACGTACGCTCACCCTAAACCGTTGACGTACCATAACCTGTACCCCAAACCGTCCCCGTCCCCTAACCCTAACCCTAACCCTAACCCTAACCCTTACCCGAAGCCTTACACTCCCCCGTCCCATAATCCTAACCCGAACGCTAACACTAACCCGTACCCTAACACGTACGCTCACCCTAAACCGTTGTCATACCCTAACCTGTACCCTAAACCGTCCACGTCCCCTAACCCTAACCCTAACCCTAACCCTAACACTTACCCGAAGCCTTAACCTCACCCGTCCCATAATCCTAACCCGTACGCTAACACTAACCCGTACCCTACCACGTACGCTCACCCTAAACCGTTGTCGTACCCTAACCTGTACCCTAAACCGTCCCCGTCCCCTAACCCTAACCCTAAACCTAACCCTAACCCTAACCCTAACCCTTACCCGAAGCCTTACCCTCACCCGTCCCCTAATCCTGACCCGTACGCTAACACTAACCCGTACCCTAACACGTACGCTCACCCTAAACCGTTGACGTACACTAACCTGTACCCTAAACCGTCCCCGTCCCCTAACCCTAACCCTAACCCTAACCCTAACCCTAACACTTACCCGAAGCCTTACACTCACCCGTCCCCTAATCCTAACCCGTAAGCTAACACTAACCCGTACCCTAACACGTACGCTCACCCTAAACAGTTGTCGTACCCTAACAAGTACCCTAAACCGTCCACGTCCCCGTCCCCAACCCTAACCCTAACCCTAACCCTAACCTTTACCCGAAGCCTTACCCTCACCCGTCCCCTAATCCTAACCCGTACGCTAACACTAACCCGTACCCTAACACGTACGCTCACCCTAAACCGTTGTCGTACCCTAACCTGTACCCTAAACCGTCCCTGTCCCCGTCCCCGTCCCCGTCCCCTAACCCTAACCCTAACCCTTACCCGAAGCCTTACCCTCACCCGTCCCCTAATACTAACCCGTACGCTAACACTAACCCATACCCTAACATGTACGCTCACGCTAAACCGTTGTCGTACCCTAACCTGTACCCTAAACCGTCCCCGTCCCCTAAACCTAACCCTAACCCTAACCCTAACCCTTACCCGAAGCCTTACCCTCACACGTCCCCTAATCCTAACCCGTATCCCAACACTAAACCGTACCCTAACACGTACGCTCACCCTAAACCGTTGTCGTACCCTAATCTGTATCCTAAACCGACCCCGTACACTAACCCTAACCCTAAACCTAACCCTAACCGTAAACCTTACCCGAAGCCTTACCCTCACCCGTCCCCAATCCTAACCCGTACGCTAACACTAACCCGTACCCTAACACGTACGCTCACCCTAGACCGTTGTCGTAACCTAACCTGTACCCTAAACCGTCCCCGTCCCCTAACCCTAACCCTAACCCTAACCCTTACCCGAAGCCTTAACCTCACCCGTCCCCTAATCCTAACCCGTACGCTAACACTAACCCGTACCCTAACACGTACGCTCACCCTAAACCGTTGTCGTACCCTAACCTGTACCCTAAACCGTCCCAGTCCCCGTCCCCTAAACCTAACCCTAACCCTAAACCTAACCCTTACCCGAAGCCTTACCCTCACCCGTCCCCTAATTCTAAACCGTACGCTAACACTAACCCGTACCCTAACACGTACGCTCACCCTAAACTGTTGACGTACCGTAACCTGTACCCTAAACCGTCCCCGTCCCCTAACCCTAACCCTAACCCTAACCCTAACCCTAACCCTTACCCGAAGCCTTACCCTCACCCGTCCCCTAATCCTAAACCGTACGCTAACACTATCCCGTACCCTAACACGTACGCTCACCCTAAACCGTTGTGGTACCCTAAGCTGTACCCTAAACCGTCCCCGTCCCCGTCCCCTAAACCTAACCCTAACCCTAACCCTAACACTTACCCGAAGCCTTACCCTCACACGTCCCCTAATCTTAACCCGTACGCTAACACTAACCCGTACCCTAACACGTACCCTCACCCTAAACCATTGTCGTACCCTAACCTGTACCCTACACCATCCCCGTGCCCGTCCCCTAACCCTAACCGTAACCCTAACCCTTTCCCGAAGCCTTACCCTCACCCGTCACCTAATCCTAACGCGTACGCTAACACTAACCCATACCCTAACACGTACGCTCACCCTAAATCTTTTTCGTACCTTAACCTGTACCCTAAATCGTCCCCGACCCCTAACCCTAACCCTTACCCTAACCCTAACCCTAACCCTTACCCGAAGCCTTACACTCACCCGTCCCCTAATCCTAACCCGTACCCTAACACCAACCCGTACCCTAACACGTACGCTCACCCTAAACCGTTGTCGTACCCTAACCTGTACCCTAAACCGTCCCCTAACCCTAACCCTAACCCTAACCCTAACCCTAACCCTTACCCGAAGCCTTACCCTCACTCGTCTCCTAATCCTAACCCGTACACTAACACTAACCCGTACCCTACCACGTACGCTCACCCTAAACCGTTGACGTACCATAACCTGTACCCCAAACCGTCCCCGTCCCCTAACCCTAACCCTAACCCTAACCCTAACCCTTACCCGAAGCCTTACACTCCCCCGTCCCATAATCCTAACCCGAACGCTAACACTAACCCGTACCCTAACACGTACGCTCACCCTAAACCGTTGTCATACCCTAACCTGTACCCTAAACTGTCCACGTCCCCTAACCCTAACCCTAACCCTAACCCTAACACTTACCCGAAGCCTTAACCTCACCCGTCCCATAATCCTAACCCGTACGCTAACACTAACCCGTACCCTACCACGTACGCTCACCCTAAACCGTTGTCGTACCCTAAGCTGTACCCTAAACCGTCCCCGTCCCCTAACCCTAACCCTAACCCTAACCCTAACCCTAACCCTTACCCGAAGCCTTACCCTCACCCGTCCCCTAATCCTGACCCGTACGCTAACACTAACCCGTACCCTAACACGTACGCTCACCCTAAACCGTTGACGTACACTAACCTGTACCCTAAACCGTCCCCGTCCCCTAACCCTAACCCTAACCCTAACCCTAACCCTAACACTTACCCGAAGCCTTACACTCACCCGTCCCCTAATCCTAACCCGTAAGCTAACACTAACCCGTACCCTAACACGTACGCTCACCCTAAACCATTGTCGTACCCTAACCTGTACCCTACACCATCCCCGTGCCCGTCCCCTAACCCTAACCCTAACCCTAACCCTTTCCCGAAGCCTTACCCTCACCCGTCACCTAATCCTAACGCGTACGCTAACACTAACCCGTACCCTAACACGTACGCTCACCCTAAACCTTTTTCGTACCTTAACCTGTACCCTAAACCGTCCCCGACCCCTAACCCTAACCCTTACCCTAACCCTAACCCTAACCCTTACCCGAAGCCTTACACTCACCCGTCCCCTAATCCTAACCCGTACCCTAACACCAACCCGTACCCTAACACGTACGCTCACCCTAAACCGTTGTCGTACCCTAACCTGTACCCTAAACCGTCCCCTAACCCTAACCCTAACCCTAACCCTAACCCTAACCCTTACCCGAAGCCTTACCCTCACTCGTCTCCTAATCCTAACCCGTACACTAACACTAACCCGTACCCTACCACGTACGCTCACCCTAAACCGTTGACGTACCATAACCTGTACCCCAAACCGTCCCCGTCCCCTAACCCTAACCCTAACCCTAACCCTAACCCTTACCCGAAGCCTTACACTCCCCCGTCCCATAATCCTAACCCGAACGCTAACACTAACCCGTACCCTAACACGTACGCTCACCCTAAACCGTTGTCATACCCTAACCTGTACCCTAAACCGTCCACGTCCCCTAACCCTAACCCTAACCCTAACCCTAACACTTACCCGAAGCCTTAACCTCACCCGTCCCATAATCCTAACCCGTACGCTAACACTAACCCGTACCCTACCACGTACGCTCACCCTAAACCGTTGTCGTACCCTAACCTGTACCCTAAACCGTCCCCGTCCCCTAACCCTAACCCTAACCCTAACCCTAACCCTAACCCTTACCCGAAGCCTTACCCTCACCCGTCCCCTAATCCTGACCCGTACGCTAACACTAACCCGTACCCTAACACGTACGCTCACCCTAAACCGTTGACGTACACTAACCTGTACCCTAAACCGTCCCCGTCCCCTAACCCTAACCCTAACCCTAACCCTAACCCTAACACTTACCCGAAGCCTTACACTCACCCGTCCCCTAATCCTAACCCGTAAGCTAACACTAACCCGTACCCTAACACGTACGCTCACCCTAAACAGTTGTCGTACCCTAACAAGTACCCTAAACCGTCCACGTCCCCGTCCCCAACCCTAACCCTAACCCTAACCCTAACCTTTACCCGAAGCCTTACCCTCACCCGTCCCCTAATCCTAACCCGTACGCTAACACTAACCCGTACCCTAACACGTACGCTCACCCTAAACCGTTGTCGTACCCTAACCTGTACCCTAAACCGTCCCTGTCCCCGTCCCCGTCCCCGTCCCCTAACCCTAACCCTAACCCTTACCCGAAGCCTTACCCTCACCCGTCCCCTAATACTAACCCGTACGCTAACACTAACCCATACCCTAACATGTACGCTCACGCTAAACCGTTGTCGTACCCTAACCTGTACCCTAAACCGTCCCTGTCCCCGTCCCCTAACCCTAACCCTAAACCTAACACTAACCCTAACCCTTACCCGAAGCCTTACCCTCACCCGTCCCCTAATCCTAACCCGTACGCTAACACTAACCCCTACCCTAACACGTACGCTCACCCTAAACCGTTGTCGTAGCCTAACCTGTACCCTAAACCGTCCCCGTCCCCTAACCCTAACCCTAACCCTAACCCTAACCCTTAACCGAAGCCTTACCCTCACCCGTCCCCTAATCCTAACCCGTACGCTAACACTAATCCGTACCCTTACACGTACGCTCACCCTAAATCATTGTCGTACCCTAAGCTGTACCCTAAACCGTCCCCGTACCCTAACTCTAACCCTAACCCTAACCCTAACACTTACCCGAAGCCTTACCCTCACCCGTCCCCTAATCCTAACCCGTACGCTAACACTAAACCGTACCCTAACACGTACGCTCACCCTAAACCGTTGTCGTACCCTAACCTGTACCCTAAACCGTCCCCGTCCACTAACCCTAACCCTAAACCTATCCCTAACCCTTACCCGAAGCCTTACCCTCACACGTCCCCTTATCCTAACCCGTACGCTAACACTAACCCGTACGCTAACACTCACCCGTACCCTAACACGTACGCTCACCCTAAACCGTTGTCGTACCCTAACCTGTACCCTAAACCGTCCCCGTCCGCTAACCCTAACCCTAACCCTAAACCTAACCCTTACCCGAAGCCTTACCCTCACCCGTCCCCTAATCCTAACCCGTACGCTAACACTAACCCGTACCCTAACACGTACGCTCACCCTAAACCGTTGTCGTACCCTAACCTGTACCCTAAACCGTCCATGTTCCCTAACCCGAACCCTAACCTAACCCTAACCCTAACCCTTACCCGAAGCCTTACACTCACCCGTCCCCTAATCCTCACCCGTACGCTAACACTAACCCGTACCCTAACACGTACGCTCACCCTAAATCGTTGTCGTACCCTAACCTGTACCCTAAACCGTCCCCGTCCCCTAACCCTAACCCTAACCCTAACCCTAACCCTTACCCGAAGCCTTACCCTCACCCGTCCCCTAATCCTAACCCGTACACTAACACTAACCCGTACCCTAACACGTACGCTCACCCTAAACCGTTGACGTACCCTAAACTGTACCCTAAACCGTCCCCGTCCCCTAACCCTAATCCTAACCCTAACCCTTAACCGAAGCCTTACACTCACCCGTCCCCTAATCCTAACCTGTACGCTAACACTAACCCGTACCCTAACACGTACGCTCACCCTAAACCGTTGTCGTACCCTAACCTGTACACTAAACCGTCCCCGTCCCCGTCCCCTAACCCAAACCCTAACCCTAACCTTTACCCGAAGCCTTACCCTCACCCGTCCCCTAATCCTAACCCGTACGCTAACACTAACCCATACCCTAACACGTACGCTCACCCTAAACCGTTGTCGTACCCTAACCTGTACCCTAAACCGTCCCCGTCCCCGTCCCCGTCCATGTCCCCTAACCCTAAACCTAACCCTTACCCGAAGCCTTACCCTCACCCGTCCCCTAATCCTAACCCGTACGCTAACACTAACCCATACCCTAACATGTACGGTCACCCTAAACCGTTGTCGTACGCTAACCTGTACCCTAAACCGTCCCTGTCCCCGTCCCCTAAACCTAACCCTAACCCTAACCCTAACCTTAACACTTACCCGAAGCCTTACCCTCACCCGTCCCCTAATCTTAACCCGTACGCTAACACTAACCCGTACCCTAACACGTACGCTCACCCTAAACCGTTGTCGTAGCCTAACCTGTACCCTAAACCATCCCCGTCCCCTAACCCTAACCCTAACCCTTACCTGAAGCCTTAACCTCACCCGTCCCCTCATCCTAACCCGTACGCTAACACTAAACCGTACCCTAACACGTACACTCACCCTAAATCATTGTCGTACTCTAAACTGTACCCTAAACCGTCCCCGTACCCTAACCTTAACCCTAACCCTAACCCTAACCCTAACACTTACCCGAAGCCTTACCCTCACCCGTCCCCTAATCCTAACCCGTACGCTAACACTAACCCGTACCCTAACACGTACGCTCACCCTAAACCGTTGTCGTACCCTAACCTGTACCCTAAACCGTCCCCGTCCCCTAACCCTAAACCTAACCCTAACCCTAACCCTTATCCGAAGCCTTAGCCTCACCCGTCCCCTTATCCTAACCCGTACGCTAACACTAACCCGTACCCTAACACATACGCTCACCCTAAACCGTTGTCGTACCCTAACCTGTACACTAAACCGTCCCCGTCCCCGTCCCCTAACCCTAACCCTAACCCTTACCCGAAGCCTTACCCTCACCCGTCCCCTACTCCTAACCCGTACGCTAACACTAACCCGTACCGTAACACGTACGCTCACCCTAAACCATTGTCGTACACTAACCTGTACCCTAAACCGTCCCCGTCCCCGTCCCCGTCCCCTAAACCTAACCCTATCCCTAGCCCTAACCCTTACCCGAAGTCTTACCCTCACCCGTCCCCTAATCCTAACCCGTACGCTAACACTAACCCGTACCCTAACACGTACGCTCACCCTAAACTGTTGTCGTACACTAACCTGTACCCTAAACCGTCCCCGTCCCCTTCCCCGTCCCCTAAACCTAACCCTAACCCTAACCCTAACCCTTACCCAAAGCCTTACCCTCACCCGTCCCCTAATCCTAACCCGTACGCTAACACTAACCCGTACCCTAACACGTACGCTCATCCTAAACCGTTGTCGTACCCTAACCTGTACCCTAAACCGTCCCCGTCCCCTAACCCTAACCCTAACTCTAACCCTAACCCTAACCCTTACCCTCACCCGTCCCCTAATCCTAACCTGTACACTAACACTAACCCGTACCCTAACACGTAAGCTCACCCTAAACCGTTGTTGTACCCTAACCTGTACCCTAAACCGTCCCCGTCCCCGTCCCCAACCCCTAACCCTAACCCTAACCCTTACCCGAAGCCTTACCCTCACACGTCCCTTAATCCTAACCCGTACCCCAACACTAAACCGTACCCTAACACGTACGCTCACCCTAAACCGTTGTCGTACCCTAATCTGTACCCTAAACCGACCCCGTACCCTAACCCTAACCCTAAACCTAACCCTAACCGTAAACCTTACCCGAAGCCTTACCCTCACCCGTCCCCAATCCTAACCCGTACGCTAACACTAACCCGTACCCTAACACGTACGCTCACCCTAAACCGTTGTCGTAACCTAACCTGTACCCTAAACCGTCCCCGTCCCCTAACCCTAACCCTAACCCTTACCCGAAGCCTTAACCTCACGCGTCCCCTAATCCTAACCCGTACGCTAACACTAACACGTACCCTAACACGTACGCTCACCCTAAACCGTTGTCGTACCCTAACCTGTACCCTAAACCGTCCCAGTCCCCGTCCCCTAAACCTAACCCTAACCCTAACCCTAACCCTTACACGAAGCCTTACCCTCACCCGTCCCCTAATCCTAACCCGTACGCTAACACTAACCCGTACCCTAACACGTACGCTCACCCTAAACCGTTGACGTACCCTAACCTGTACCCTAAACCGTCCCCGTCCCCTAACCCTAACCCTAACCCTAACCCTTACCCGAAGCCTTACCCTCACCCGTCCCCTAATCCTAACCCGTACGCTAACACTAACCCATACCCTAACACGTACGCTCACCCTAAATCGTTGTCGTACCCTAACCTGAACCCTAAACCATCCCCGTTCCCTAACCCTAACCCTAACCTAACCCTAACCCTAACCCTTACCCGAAGCCTTACACTCACCCGTCCCCTAATCCTCACCCGTACGCTAACACTAACCCGTACCCTAACACGTACGCTCACCCTAAACCGTTGTCGTACCGTAACCTGTACCCTAAACCGTCCCCGTCCCCGTCCCCTAACCGTAATCCTAACCCTAACCCTAACCCTTACCCGAAGCCTTACCCTCACCCGTCCCCTAATCATAACCCGTACGCTAATACTAAACCGTACCCTAACACCTACGCTCACCCTAAACAGTTGTCGTACCCTAACCTGTACCCTAAACCGTCCCCGTCCCCGTCCCCTAACCCTAACCCTAACCCTAACCCTAACCCTTACCCGAAGCCTTACCCTCACCCGTTCCCTCATCCTAACCCGTACACTAACACTAACCCGTACCCTAACACGTATGCTCACCCTAAACCGTTGACGTACCCTAACCTGTACCCTAAACCGTCCCCGTCCCCGTCCCCGTCCCCTAACCCTAACCCTAATCTTTACCCGAAGCCTTACCCTCACCCGTCCCCTAATCCTAACCCGTACGCTAACACTAACCCGTACCCTAACACGTACGCTCACCCTAAACCGATGTCGTACCCTAACCTGCACCCTAAACCGTCCCCGTCCCCGTCGCCGTCCCCGTCCCCGTCCCCTAACCCTAAACCTAACCCTTACCCGAAGCCTTACCCGAAGCCTTAACCTCACCCGTCCCCTCATCCTAACCCGTACACTAACACTAAACCGTACCCTAACACGTACGCTCACCCTAAACCGTTGACATACCCTAACCTGTACCCTAAACCGTCCCCGTCTCCGTCTCCTAAACCTAACCCTAACCCTAATCTTTACCCGAAGCCTTACCCTCACCCGTCCCCTAATCCTAACCCGTACGCTAACACTAACCCATACCCTAATATGTACGGTCACCCTAAACCGTTGACGTACCCTAACCTGTACCCTAAACCGTCCCCGTCCCCTAACCCTATCCCTAACCCTAACCCTAACCCTAACCCTTACCCGAAGCCTTACCCTCACCCGTCCCCTAATCCTAACCCGTACGCTAACACTAACCCTTACCCTAACACGTACGCTCACCCTAAACCGTTGTCGTAGCCTAACCTGTACCCTAAACCGTCCCCGTCCCCTAACCCTAACCCTAACCCTAACCCTAACCCTTACCCGAAGCCTTACACTCACCCGTCCCATAATCCTCACGCGTACGCTAACACTAACCCGTACCCTAACACGTACGCTCACCCTAAACCGTTGTCGTACCATAACCTGTACACTAAACCATCCCCGTCCCCTAACCCTAACCCTAAACCTAACCCTAACCCTAACCCTTACCCTCACCCGTCCCCTAATCCTAACCCGTAAGGTAACACTAACCCGTACCCTAACACGTACGCTCACCCTAAACCGTTGTCGTACCCTAACCTGTACCCTAAACCGTCCCCGTCCCCTAACCCTAACCCTAACCCTAACCGTAACCCTAACCGTTACCCGAAGCCTTACCCTCACCCGTCCCCTTATCCTAACCCGTACACTAACACTAACCCGTACCCTAACACGTACGCTCACCCTAAACCGTTGACGTACCATAACCTGTACCCTAAACGCTCCCCGTCCCCTAACCCTAACCCTAACCCTAACCCTAACCCTTACCCGAAGCCTTACACTCACCCGTCCCCTAATCCTAACCCGTACGCTAACACTAACCCGTACCCTAACACGTACGCTCACCCTAAACCGTTGTCATACCCTAACCTGTACCCTAAACCGTTCCCGTCCCCTAACCCTAACCCTAACACTAACACTAACCCTAATCCTTACCCGAAGCCTTACCCTCACCCTTCCCCTAATCCTAACCCGTATGCAAACACTAACCTGTACCCTAACACGTACGCTCACCCTAAACCGTTGTCGTACACTAATCTGTACCCTAAACCGTCCCCGTCCCCTAACCCTAACCCTAACCCTAACCCATACCTGAAGCCTTACCTTCACCCGTCCCCAATCCTAACCCGTACGCTAACACTAACCCGTACCCTAACACGTACGCTCTCCCTAAACATTTGTCGTACCCTAACCTGTACCCTCAACCGTCCATGTCCCCTAACCCTAACTCTAACACTAACCCTAACCCTAACCCTTACCTGAAGCCTTACCGTAACCCGTCCCCTAATCCTAACCCGTACCCTAACACTAACCTGTACCCTAACACATACGCTCACCCTAAACCTTTGTCGTACCCTAACCTGTACCCTAAACCGTCCCCGTCCCCTTAACCTAACCCTAACCCTAACTCTTACCCGAAGCCTTACCCTAACCCGTCCCCCAATCCTAACCCGTACGCTAACACTAACCCGTACCCTAACACGTACGCTCACCCTAGACCGTTGTCGTAACCTAACCTGTACCCTAAACCGTCCCCGTCCCCTAACCCTAACCCTAACCCTAACCCTTACCCGAAGCCTTAACCTCACCCGTCCCCTAATCCTAAACCGTACGCTAACACTAACCCGTACCCTAACATGTACGCTCACCCTAAACCGTTGTCGTACCCTAACCTGTACCCTAAA
The DNA here is from genome assembly GCF_059928025.1 of Delphinapterus leucas. NCBI lineage: Eukaryota > Metazoa > Chordata > Mammalia > Artiodactyla > Monodontidae > Delphinapterus > Delphinapterus leucas. The sequence goes on along the minus strand of NC_143135.1, from coordinate 111,813,019 downwards.
CCGTCCCAGTCCCCGTCCCCTAAACCTAACCCTAACCCTAAACCTAACCCTTACCCGAAGCCTTACCCTCACCCGTCCCCTAATTCTAAACCGTACGCTAACACTAACCCGTACCCTAACACGTACGCTCACCCTAAACTGTTGACGTACCGTAACCTGTACCCTAAACCGTCCCCGTCCCCTAACCCTAACCCTAACCCTAACCCTAACCCTAACCCTAACCCTTACCCGAAGCCTTACCCTCACCCGTCCCCTAATCCTAAACCGTACGCTAACACTATCCCGTACCCTAACACGTACGCTCACCCTAAACCGTTGTGGTACCCTAACCTGTACCCTAAACCGTCCCCGTCCCCGTCCCCTAAACCTAACCCTAACCCTAACCCTAACACTTACCCGAAGCCTTACCCTCACACGTCCCCTAATCTTAACCCGTACGCTAACACTAACCCGTACCCTAACACGTACCCTCACCCTAAACCATTGTCGTACCCTAACCTGTACCCTACACCATCCCCG